>NC_135527.1:1989940-2289940 GCF_051989575.1 Stigmatopora nigra
AATTCAGCTTACCCTAGCTTGCAGCTATCAATGGCTCCTCCATTAGAATTCACGTCTGGGAAAAAAACAGGAAAGTTCCACAATGAAAACTCGACACTTTGCAGAATAATGCATGCAAAAGTTGTTCTTCACAGATTAGAAGGTATGTCCATTTTTGAATCTATATATTCCCTTCATGGTAGTTGTAGAAGTGCTACTTTAGTGCGATTTCATTGCACATTATTTCATTCTCTCAAGTCGACAAAAGGCACAAGCTCGATTTCAAGAAAATAAAACGATTTAAAAAAAACACGGATAATAAAGCATGAGGAATAAGTACTAATTAAAGCAATCATAGGGTTTAAAATAATATTCAGGTCAATTCAGAGGATACTAAATTCCACAGGCTTTCTGGACACAAAGTAAATGAAGTTGAATGGCCTTACAGATACTATCATACCTTGAGATACGAGCTTACTGTGTTCCGGGGCTGAGCTCGTATGTCGATTTACTATTTTCCAATAGAAATGAACTAAAAACTAATTCATTTGTTCAAACCCCCTGAAAAAACACCCAAAACTGGATATTTGATTGGAAAAAACATTTATTTGTTCTAATTTGTCATCTATTTACAATGTAACAAATAACTTGTTTTAATAGTACTAAAATGTGTTTGATATCTTGTCATCTACTACACTGTAAAGTCCTTCAAATTGCTCGCCATCACATCTCAATATTGCAACGGCCACATCAGGTAAGGTTAAAAAGAAAACAAGGGTGTAAATTAAAATGGCGACTGTGGGGATTAATGATGGGAGGACGAAAGCTGCCGTGGCGATTACTGTATTTTCACGACTATAAGGCGTACATAAAAGTCTTACATATTCTCTAAAATAGACAGGGTGTCTTATAATCCAGTGCGCTTTATATATGGACCAAATTCTAAAATTGTTATCACGATAAAAAAAAAAAAAACAGTCAATAAGATAACTATGGCCCCCGACTACTATTTTCCCGTAGATAAAGTACTGCGGAGTGACTGCCGGGATATAGAGTATCTCTATCTCTAGTTATAACAGTAGATACTGTAATTTACAGTAGAATAGAACACATTAAGATTAATCTTTGAGTTAAGGTTCTCAGCAAATCATTTTGAATATATATTTCCTAAAATATTAGGAAAGTATTTAAAATTAAAAATATTTAACAGGTATATATTTCTGCGTATCTCGAACTCCAAAGTGTTATCAATTGAACAACTACTACAAGTTCAAATATGGTGCTGCTGCTTAATAAAAATATTCCTGAATACTCTTCCCATGACAAGAGTATTCAGGAATATTTTGTATATTTATTATATTTATAATATGCAATAATCACGTGGAAAACGGCATTTAATGATTAAATACAGATACTGGAGCTCTTTGTAAGTTTAAACTGAGTCCAGGGTAGTAATTTCCCTGGTAAAAGACAGCCGTGACACGAAAAACCCCAAAATGCACAAAAATCCAGCCAAAAACAGCATTAAATGAATAAATACGAATACTGCATCATAGATAAAAGTACTTGTGATTTTTAGAGACTATAACCGAGCCCAAGATGCTTGATTTCCTGGCAAAAAGTGCACTTTTAACCCGGTACCGGACCCAATTGCAGTAAGATTATTTGTCCATCAATCAGGTGGAAGTGTTCTGCCGATTCAAAACCAGTCTAGAGTGCGTATGGGTGTGTATTAAAAGTGAGTCCACTCGAGTCTGGTGGGTCATTTTGCAGGGGGAATGTGTCTAAAATTTTCTGGAGTATGATTCCTGGACTTACTAAAATATAGACAAGAGAGCTTAGAGAACAATACCTGAAAATGTCACCCATATGCACTCTAGACTGGTTTACAGATAACAACATTCATTTAGAATTACAAGTTAAAGATAACAACATTCATTTAGAATAATACTTTAAAGATAACAACATTCATTTAGAATAACAAGGGACAGATAACAACATTCTTTTAGAATAAGAAGGGGATATATTCACGGCCAAACAAAGTAATCATAACAGTGAAAAAGTAGTTATAACAGTAGAAACTGTAATTTAGACCACCATAGAAAACATTGAGATTAATCTTTGAATTAAGGTTCTCAGCAAATCATTTTGAATATATATTTCCTAAAATAATGGGAAATTATTTAAAATTAAATTTTTGTTCTTATTTGAATCGGCAAAACACTTCCACCTCATGGACAAATAACATTACTGCAATTGGGTCCGGTACCGGGTTACAAGTGCACTTTTTACCGGGAAACCAAGCACCCCGGGCTCGGTTATAGTCTCTAAAAATCGCCAATACTTTTACTCATGCTGTGGTATTCAGATTTATTCATTTATTGCTGTTTCGGCTGGATTTAAAGTCATTTGAGTGCATTTTGGGGGTTTTAGTCATTGGCATCTATGCCTGTCTTTTACCGAAGAAATCACTATCCTGGCCTCGGTTTAAGCTTCCAAAGAGCTCCAGTATCTGTATTCAATTATTAAATGCCGTTTTCCGCGTGATTTTAGCACATTATAAATATTATAAATATACAAAATATTCCTGAATACTCTTGTCACAGGAAGAGTAATCAGGAATATTTTATTAAGCAACAGCACCATATTTGAACTTTGTAAGACATGCATTTGTCAATGTAAAAGTAAAAGATATTTCCCCATCAATTTCTTTGCACTCTGGAATCATTTCTTGCAGCCGTGAGAACAAATGAAGACAAAGTAGCAGTTGTTTAATTGATAACTCTTTGGTGTTCTAGATACGCAGAAATATATACTATATATAATTTCCCATTATTTTAGGAAATATATATCCAAAATGATTTGCTGTGAACCTTAATTCAAAGATTAATCTCAATGTTTTCTATGCTGGTGTAAATTACAGTATTTACTGTTATAACTACTTTTTTACTGTTATGATTACTTTGTTTGGCCGTGAATAAATGCCCTTCTTATTCTAAAAGAATGTTGTTATCTTTAACTTGTTATTCTAAATGAATGTTGTTATCTGTAACTTGTTATTCTAAATTAATGATATTATCTGTTACTTGTTATTCTAAATGAATGTTATTAGTAACGGGCCGTATATGGCCTGCGGGCCGAGGTTGAAAAACGTGTGCACACACACGACCGAGGGCTGGGCGAGCGCGTCGGCTAAATGTTCATCGGCTAGATAGTCGGTCGGCCAAATAGTCGTTCGGCTAATTCTACGTTGGGCCAGATGGTCTTTCAGTGAGTTGGCTGTCGACCAGATGTCAGTCGGCTAAATGTCTTTCGGCATGGTGACCGGCCAAGCTCTCATTTAGCACCTGGAGGAGGTCGTAGTGAAAGTCATATTTGTTACCACTGTCTTTGTATGTCTCTTGAAGATGAGATACCGGCTGCTGTTTATTTCTCTGCATACCGTATTTTCATGACTATACGGCGCATCATATTTTTAGCTGCAGTGTCAGTAACGAGTGCTATTTCTGTATTTTAAACACACAAAGGACGCACTGTTTTTTTTAGATGCAGCCAGGCATGGCAAAAATAAACCAGCTTAAACATGCACGCTACTCCCATGCGCTTAAAAACACGTTTTTAAAAAGGCAACGGAAGCAAAACTGAGTTCGGTTGTACTTTATTTAGCCGTTTTACAATATACTCACGTCACCATCCCCCACAAATCCATCAAAGTCCTCATTTTCTGTGTCCGAACTGAACAATCATCCAAATGAGTCATCAAAAACGAGTTTTATATGTTTGTCCAGGTGGCCACAATCCATTCGCAAATAGTAGCTAGCTAGTAGCTAGTGGAACTATTCCAAGGCTGTCTTAGTTCACAACTGTGTTGCTGCCAATCGCAGTAAATGACTGAATGGCGCCTTCTTCCATTTGGTTTCATTTCTGTGAACAAGAAATTCAGTCATTTCTATTTGGAAAATGTTTCATCATTTATCTTCGTGTTTTTGCAGGGGTCCCTCAACAAAAAATGAGAGATGATCAAGTTCCAATCAAAATGGAGGAAGATTATTTCACCTGGGAACCAGGTGAGGCCGTGAAATGGGATGATCTGGGCGTGGCCAGCAAAGGGGCAGAGCCTGCAAACGCCTCGGCATGGCCCCAAATTAAAAAGGAGGAGCCAGAGTTCCCCCAACAACAGCACAAGAGAGAAGGACAATCTCCAATCAAAAAGGAGGAGCAAAATGTCATCGAGTCAACTGGTGAGCCATTCAGGAGGGAAGATAATCTGGGCGGGGCCAACAGAGCGGCGCAGACTGAACAGCAGTTCAGCAGCCACACTTGAGTGAAACGATTTTCGTGCTCAGTTTGTAGTAAAGCCTTGTCTCAGAATTAACTACTTGAAAGGCCACACAAGAACACCCACTAGTGAAAATCCATTTTCTTGCTCAGTTTGTTAGTCAAACATTTACAATGAAAGGAATTTTATAAATACACACAAGAACCCAAACTCGTGAAAAAACATTTTCATGCTCATTTTGTGGTCGAGCCTTTTCTCATCGGCAAAGTTTAAATATCCCTGTAAGAATCCCCCCCACTGGTGAAAAACCATTTTACCTGCTCATAAAATTGTGATTAAAAACATTACATTACAGACACTCCCCTACTTACGAACAAACGGTACTTACGAACATTTCTGCAAATTGTTTTTATGTCGAAAAGTGTTCATAAGTTTGGTTTTGTATTGCGCACCTTTTTCCAAGTTGTGCTTCTTTCCGCCACTAATACGGACGCTTGGCGCTGTGAGAACTTGGCTCACCCAGCATCTACCTTCCCTCCAGTGTGGAAATGCGTGACATATCTCCAGTGCGCAAATAACAGTTTTGATTTCTATCATTAAATATTTCGTGCATTCATTATTCAATATGGTTGGTGAAACGCGAAAGGCTTCCAGTGAGGGAGGTGCAAGGAAGAGTCAAGCCATTTCATTTTAAATTAAAGTGGCAATAATAAAGAAGCTTGATGCGTGTGACAAAGTGGCGAGCGTTGCACGGGAATGTAATTTGAACCGTTCGACCGTCAGTACCATTAATAAACAGAAAGATCGAGCAGCAGGACCCAAATATTGAACGTTGCACTAAGGTTGCAAATCAATTGAATGATGCCATACAGTGCTACCACATTGATGTTGAAAAAAAGAAGAAAACTGTGCAATCGTCATTAGATAGCTCCTTTCAGCCAGTTTCTAGTAAATCTCTCTCCATCTCTCTAATGGTATACAGTACTGTATGTATTTTCTCCATTTTAATTTTTTTTTTTCAGTTCAAACCAATGCTAGTTACTTATACAAGCCTTAAACATACAAATGCACTTATATAAACCTTCAATATACTTATATGGGCCTTAAACATAAATCATAATACAAAATATAGCACTGAATCAACTTCAATTTGCACAATTTAAACTTATGAACACTTTCAACTTATGAACAAGCGCCCGGAACCGAACTTGTTCGTAAGTCGGGGAGCGTCTGTACTTATTTTGCATTACTTGAACTAGAAGGTGTTCGCTGACATTAAGTCAGTGTGAAAAATTAAATTTGGGAATAATTTTTGAGGTTTATGTGATGAATAACAATGAATGAAAAGGACAAAATACTTTAAATAATCAACATAATCGAAATGTCACCAATAATTCGTCCTTTAATTGTGTTCCGGATGACTGGATCACACACCTAAAACGCAACTTTTCTGTCATATATTATTGTGAAATAATCAACCATGCTGTGATAAATACTTCCAATTTTCGACTACATGTAGGAATACATATTATCTTTTTGTCTTTGCAGGTTTCTGGCAAAATCTTAGTCCTGATGGGCAAGAGTTTGTTGGTCTTAAAGAGCTCCCCCTAATCAAAGAGGAGGAGCCAGAGTTCCCTCAACAACAAATGAGAGAAGAGAAACTTTCAATCCAAAAGGCGGAAGATGATGTCACCTGGTCACCTGGTGAGGCCTTGACGAGGCAAGATTATCTGGGCGAGGCCAGCGAAGGGGCGGAGCCTGCAAGCACCTCATCATGGCCCCTAATTAAAGAGGAGGAGCCAAAGTTCTCTCAACAAACAATGATTGATGATCAACTTCCAATCAAAAATGAGGAAGATTATGTCACCTGGTCACCTGGTGAGGCCGTGAAGTGGGCTGATCTGGGCGTGTCCAGCGTAGGGGTGGAGCCTGAAAATGCCTCAACTTGGCTCCAAATTATAAAGGAGGAGGAGCCACAGTTCCCTCAACAGTGCAAAAGAGAAAAGCAACCTACAATCAAAAACGAGGAATGTGTCAAATGGTCAACTGGTGAGCCTTTCAGGAGTGAAGATGATCTGGGCACGGCCAAAAGAGGGGTGGAGCTTCTGAGTGTCACCTCAACAGAAAGATGGCTAGCAGAAAATTTAATTGCTCCTTTATCAGATGACAACAACTTGCTTTTTGACAATGATGATGTTGAAGATGTTAAGAAAAATACAAGTGGCGACAAACTCTGCAAATGCTTTCAGTGTGGGAAAACGTTTGGGAAAAAGTCTCATTTGAAAAGACATATGAGGAGTCACACTGGGGAGAAATCCTTATCATGTACAGTTTGTGGTAAAACATTTACACACAAGGAAACATTTAGAATGCACACAAGAGCCCACACTGGTGAAAAACCATTTTCCTGCTCACTTTGTGGTCAAAGTTTCACACACAAGGAAAGCTTAAGAACCCACACTGGTGACAAAACATTTTCGTGTTCAGTTTGCGGTAAAGCCTTTTCCCAAAAGCAAGATTTACAAAAGCACACAGGAATCCAACCAGGTGGAAAAACATTTCCGTGCTCAGTTTGTGGTAAAACATTTACTGAGAAGGGAAATTTAAAAAGACACACAAGAACCCACACTGGTGAAAAACCATTTTCGTGTTCAATTTGTGGTAAAGCATTTTCTCAAAAGCAAGATTTACAAATACACACCAGAACCCACACTGGTGAAAAACCGTTTTTTTGTTCAGTTTGCAATCAAGCCTTCACACACAAAAAAAGCTTAAAATCCCATGCAAGAACCCACACTGGTGAAAAACCATTTTCCTGCTCAGTTTGTGGTCGAAGATTCACACACAAGAAAAGCTTAAAACCCCACATAAGAACCCACACTGGTGAAAAACCATTTTCCTGCTCAATTTGTGGTCAAGCCTTTTCTCAACGGCAACCCTTAAAAAGGCATACAAGAACACACACAGGTGAAAAGCCATTTTCGTGTTCAGTTTGTGGTCAAAGATTCACAAGAAAGGGAAGGTTAATTAGTCATGCAAGAACACATAAATGTGAAAAAACACTTTCCTGATCAGTTTGTGGTCAAAGATTCACACACAAGGACTGTATGAAAGACGGTATGAAAGATTGTAATCCTAAAAGTATAATTGTATTTTGCATTCTGAAAATCTTGTTTACAGTTTTAATGTGTAATATCGATCCACACGATTCAAATACAATAATACCTTAAGATACGAGCTTACTGCGGGATCGGGCTAGTATGTCAATTTACTCGTATCTCAAGTCAATTCTTCCCATAGCAACGAACAAAACACAAATTATTACGTTTGCATCCTAAAAAAAACTATTTTTGTTCTAATTTACTACCAACTCATCATTGGGAACCATCTGGTATGCTCATATTTCAAATTTGTCTCGTATGTTGGAACACTTGTATGTCAAGGTTTACTGTAGAAGGAAATTGAGTGTCGTTGAAGATTTTATTTATTTTACAATTCTATCCGAAATAGTAGAGCCTAAATTAGGAAATTACAAAGTAAATAATCAAAAACGTGATGTAAATAATATGAAAAATGTCTTCAATTTTAGACATGCCTAAGAAATTTGAAAAATTGCAGTTTTTGTCAATTGAATTTGCTAGCAAATACAATAAGAATATTGAGTGTTATTCAAACGTAATACATTTTAATGAAAATAATTGATATATTGAAACTAAGATCTGAGAAACATTTGTAGAAATATGGTGTAAAGACAATGAATTTGCTCAAAATAAATAGTACAATGTCCTTATACTTTTGTCATATAAGATGAATCACGTTTTAAAACGATTTAACGTGCCATCTTTTTGGTAGTTCCAATAAAGGTCTCTTTTTGGCGAAAAATACTTTTTGGGTCTTTTTGTTGACAAAAACTGCCTTCCAAATTCAAAGGTGACAGAAAAAGAAGCATCATTTGCAAAGATTTAAAACTAGGAGTAAAATGAATACATTAATTTGAACAATTTGACAAATTAATATATAAAAGATTATTTTCTTTCTACAGGTGTGAAAATACGGTAACTTAATGTCTGAAATTAACGGTAAATTGTTTTTATCTTTTTTATGTTGAAGGGTCTAATTGGTAGAAATGTAACTAGATCTTTATTTTATGTATAACTACAGTGTTCTCGTTACCTCTGCGTCCTGCGTCTGATACGCACAGCTTTTCTTCCAGACGCACAATTTCAAGTAATGTGCTTTTTTCGGACGCAAAGAAATTTTTATCAAAAAAAAACCAAAACACATATATATCCGATAGCAAACCAATTTATTCCACTAATCTTTGCGAAATAATTCTCGCGTGAACGAGACTAGCAGACACCAGCAGACGAAGGAGAGGAAGCGATCGCAAGAGTTTCGTAATAGTGTAAGAAAGATAAAAAATGTTTCAGAAAAAGCAAAACAGTCTGGATAGTTATTTCGCAGTTAAAAATACAACTAGTAAGAAAAGAACTGCAGAAGATTCGATCGATGATCATGAAGCAAAACGGGGTAAGCAAGGAAAAATACGCACATTTCAAAAGACTTGGTTGCAGCTGTTCGCGTGGTTACGATATGACGAGGAAAATAATTTCATGTACTGTGCTGTTTGTACGGATAACAAGCAGGTAAATGGATTGATCGCGGCAGCTAAATGCACGAATTTTCAAAAATGCACCCTGGATAGACACATAGTTTTGCCCGGACACAAGTTGGCACTGGAAATTCCCACATTGCGAAATAACAACAAAAAAAATCGAACAAAAGGCATCAGCAACAAAAGACAAAGTAGTTACAGCTTTATTGAAAGTTGTACATTGGATGTCCATGGAAGATATATATAATGCTCAAGCAAATTGTACTGGCTGAAAAGTACCCAAGAGACAAGATGAGCAATCTCTGGAAACTGATCAGCCAGCACCACAGTGAAGAGATGCCAAACATGATAAGATTGGCTCAGCTGGCTCTTACATCAGCTGTGCATACAGCTGGCTGTGAGAGAGGTTTTTCTGTGCAGAACAGAATCCTCGCAAAGAAAAGTAACAGGCTGCAAGTGGAAACTCAGCACAAACTGATGGTAGTGCAGCTGGCTAAAAGTGTGAACCATCAAAAGGCCCTGGAAAAGTGGAAAGGCTGCAAAGAGAGGAGGATCTACGAGCTGAAAGACTAGTACAATGATAAATAAACCTTAACCCTAAACCATATAATAAATAAATTAAATCTGAATGTTTATATATCGTTGTTTATGTTTTATTTGCATCCGTAGTATGTTGGGACTCGTGACAAGTTTCCTGGGACGCACAGTTTTCAGACAAGCGAATCCCTGGGACTCGCAGTGTGCCAATTGTAAAATTATCACTGTAACTATTGGAAACACATTGAGTAAGAAAGTTTTATAGATGATAGACAAACTACAAAGGGAATGTAATGTTAAATGTTTGCAAAAAACTACTAGATTGGGGTATTATTTATTTCAAACAACTGCGCAATAAACATTATTGAATGAATTTGGAGTTCTTGATTAGCATGCATTTTATGTGGCTTAAATGCTGTAAAGGTCTCAAACTCAATTTACCTGAGGGCCGCAAGAGGCAGAGTCTGGGTGAGACTGGGCCGCGTCAGAATTTCCACAAGAAAAGCGCTGATAAACATTCCAACGTTATCAAATATCTTTATTTTTTAACAAAAAATAATGGATTAAATAAAATAACTTAAAGATTCATAAAAAATAAATCAATAAGTAATAAAAAAAATAAGAAATAATGAGAATACAGTATATATACAGTGACTGGCTAAGTAGCGAAAACTAATTATTTTTTTTCCGTTTCAAATGTCTGTATTAACAGCTCTTTAAATTTTAACTTTCTGAACTTGAATGGAACATTGAACATGAAATATTCTGGACACAGCTTCTCTTGTGTACTTCTTGTTGCTAGAGACCTGGCAGTGCTTCTCACATAGCTGAGTCACATTTGGCTTGAGGGAGGAAGCAGTGGAGACCCTCAATAGAGCTTGAAGATGCTCATCAGTAAGTCTGGACCTATACTTGGACTTATTGAAGTTCAAGGTGGAGAAGAATTTCTCACTCAAGTATGTGCTCCCAAAAAGGCACATGGTCCGCTTGAACATTCGGGAAAGTTCAGGGAGACTGGGGGTCAACTCTCTCAAAAATTGCCCAAGCTTGTCTGCTTCTCCACTCACCTCCCTGAACTTGGCTTTGAGTGCAGAGTTGCACTGCAGGTCAATGAGCTCCATTTGAAGCTCAGGAGGGGCATCTTGCACATCAAATGGGAAGGGGTCCGCAAATATTTGAAATGTGGCTTTGTGTGTCTTGAAGTCTGCAAATCTGTGATCAAATTCCTTCTGCAGCTTTGAAATGGCCTCCACGTATTTCTCACCACTGAATGGTGTGCCTGCATCCACAAGAGCCTTGCATGCTGGGAAATGGAAAAGGTTTGGCTAAGAGAGCTGGGGTTTCCATAACAAAAGTTTAGTGCAGAATGCTCTCACGTTGTCATAGGCAGCACTGACAAGTTGCCCCTGGCCTTGTAGCTTCTCGTTCAGTACAACAAGAAAAGCTAACTCCATGAGCCATTTGGGATCACTTAGCACAGGAACAGCGACCCTGTCTATCTCCATAAAGTCTTTTACTTCTGCTCTCAACTCAAAAAATATCTTCAACACATTTCGTACCTCAGTGAAGTACAGCACATCCCCATATTCTACAAAGAAATATTGCACTCCCCATTTTTCTTGAAACTGTCTGTGCTCATCACTGACTTCTCTTCACGGCAGGCTTTGAAACAGACATCTCTGGGGCTGTAATATGTGTTTACACTAGGAATGAGTCTCGGATTAAATTTTTAACTTTCAGTCGCGCGGTTCTATGGCGCATGCACACTTTCGATTTGTCCGTTTAACTTTCAGTTGCGCGGTTCTGTGGCGCGCACTTTCGCTCTCCGATCGTATTGGATTACGGCAGCTCTCCGAGCGGAGTGAGCGAGGCACTGGACAGCCCGGCCAATGTCCCACCCCCCAGAGCCGTATACTTCACCGTGATTGGTTCATCCAGCTCCGAATACAGTGTCATTCATATCAATCTTGCGGTCCGCACAGACATTAATCTTGCATATTAAGACGCGGGCCTCAAATTATCGTCCCGTGGGCCGCATTTGGCCCGCGCGGGGGGGGGGGGGGGGGGGGGGAGTTTTTGTCGCCCCTGCTGTAAAGGGTACAGGTTTAATAAATTAATCCTCGTGTGATTGGATTGGATTTATTCATCCCGTATTCGGGAAATTACATTGTGGCAGTAGCAAGGGGGTGATTAGACAGAACGGTAAAGCAAAAGCACAAAGTACAAAGTAAATGGAATCATCAAAACATTAAGACATGAAAGCAGCAAAAACAAAAAATGATCAAGAGTGGACGGAGCTACCGCAGCCGCCGGCTGCCGCTTAAACAGCGCCATTTTGGTTGCGGTAGCTAAATCGGACTCAAAATGACGTAAAGTTGGACAAAAACTGGAACCACACACGGGAAGTCTTCCACGAGATGTGGAACTTCTGCAGACCGAGGTGGAGAATATGCAGAGTCGCTCTTCCAAACTTATCCGTACAGTTCCTCAGTAGTCTGAATCTGAAGCAAACGGCAGCAGGGCAGAACTCCTCGACTCCGTCGCTGTTAAGTGCCGACAGCTCTTCCATCCTATCCCACGATGGAATGGTTGGTCAGAAGCGTTGCCTCTTCTCTCGGCACTTTTGTCCAGTTCCGAAACTCCGGCGGCACGGAGGTGTTGCTCCTTCTGCTGCGTATTGTGACAGCTAGTCCCATGTGTGTGATAGGGTAGGCATGGCCAAAAGAAGCCAGGCTAACAGAACCAGGAAAGTTGTAAAAACATTAAAGTAAAAAGTATCAAGTACAAAGTAAAGTAAAATGGAATGTATTAAGAAATAATTAAAATGTCATTGAAAAAAAGATAGAAGGGCTGTAAAACATGAAAAACAAGAGTGTAAAGAGCTACTGCCACTGGCTCCCGCTTGAACGGCACCATCTCGTAAAAGATGAGATGGTGGTTCAATTCCATTCAAAAATATAATGTTAGGGTTATTAGTCTTACATTAGTATATATTTGCTCGCAATGAAGAACGCTTTGCTTTATTTATCTCATTAACATGAGAAGAGTTATAGTCTACATCTGCTTGCAATGACGTAAATGCTTTGATCCTTAGTTAGACCAAACAACAGGAAAGTCGAATCCTCTTGGACTGCTGGAAAGTGGAGAAGAATGCTCTACATGACCTTCATTTGTTTTGAGAGCTAAAACTTCTATTGTAACTAGGGTCCTTTACAATTGACTTCTCACTCTTATCTTCCCACCCTTCCCTTGAGAGCTGAGACGTCCATTGTAACTATGGTCCTTGAAGCTAATAACCTGGGAAAAGATGTGTGTAAACGTGAGAATGAACCTAGACGGAGATGAATCGGTTCGATTCACTTTCAAGATTTTCACAAAGGATTGTCCCGTTTCTTTATTTGTACGTGCAGTTGGGAATGTCTATTGGTGAACCTATCATACCACCACTTGGATACATACAAGGCACTCGGACAATTCGCCAAAATAGGTTTCGCCGACGGACATTTGGACGAAGGACAGTTCGCCGAGGGGGGGTTTGGCCAAACGGATAGTTAGCTGACCGGATAGCCAGCCAACCGTACAAGTTTTCCAACCTCGGCCCACGGGCCATATACGGCCCGTTACAAACAACATTCATTTAGGAATAACAAGGGCATTCAGAACCGAAGAAATAGTCGAAAATAGTAGAAATCCTACTCCAGAAAAATAATAAATACAGTAATCCCTCGGTTATCGCAGTTAATGGGGACCGGGACCACCCGCGATAAGTGAATTTCTGCAAAGTAGGGGTACCCCTTCAAAAATGCTTAAAGAAACGTATAACACGTGCAAAAAAAGCGCCACCAAGCTAATATGCTTTTCATTCAGGTGTTTTATTCCACATCAGAATGCAGGTGTTATGTTGATGCATGCAAACAAATCAAATACAGTATATATACACTAAAAAAAAACAATAAAAAACTGCAAATGTAATAAATGTAAACTTTTATTCAGCTTTCAAAAACATCTTAGTAGTCCGGATGGAGGATCTTCTGCAGTTTTTTTGCGCGTAAGAAACATTGTTATTGGCAGTTGTGAACGTTGTTTTTTTTTTTTTGGGTCGGCGATGATGCGCCTGTAAACAGCCATGACGTCATCAATGCGATTGCTGAACTTGACGGCTCTCACCATGTCATCTTCCAATTCTTTGGCCTTTTTTTGGAGGTCTTTGGCAGCATTGAAGAGGGCCTGCAAATTATGCTAAGTAAGGCCACCTTCGTCAGCTTCGTCACCCTCGTCGTCGGCAGCAGACTCGTCTTCCTCCTCACTCGCCGACTTGGTCATTTCCTGTAGGGCCTCCTCTGTCAGTGGGTCTGAGTGACAGCCGATGAGATTTGTAATTTCATCAGCCGCCATATCCGAGAAGCCTTCAGTCTGCACCAACCGAGCCAGCCTGACAGCCTTATCAATGGTCGAGTGATGGATTTTGTTAGGTGTGAAACCCTCATAGTCTTGAGTGATTTTGTTTGGCCACAATTTCTTCCAGCTGTAGATGAGTGTCTATTCTCTCATGCCCTTTAGGGCATTCTGGATATTAGTCAGGCACCTAGCTATGTTGTAGTCCTTCCAATAAGATTTGATGCTGAAGGTCTCGTCGGGCTCTTCAATGGAGGAGATGAGACCCTCCATTGTCGACTTGGTGTAGAGGGCTTTGAAAGCCCTAATAACCCCCTGATCCATGGGCTGTATAAGGGAAATGGTGTTGAGGAGAAGGAACTCCACCTGTACCCCTTCATGATGCAAATTAGCTGCATGACCTCCTGCACAGTCAATGAGGAGACATAGCCATTTTCTTCTATCATTTCTGGAAACACATCCTCATTATAATGCCTCGCTGCTGCTCTGTCTGCAGAGGCTGCCTCTCCATACAACGACACACTCTTAAGTCCGACTCGCCGCTTAAACCTCTTAAGCCAGCCCTTGCTGGCAGCGAAAGTCGTACGTGGTCGTGGGTTAGTCTGGCTTAAGGTACCAGGCAGAGGATCACCTTCGTCGTCGCCGTCGTCTTCTTCCTCATCTTGAACGTTGTCATCTTCGTCACCACCCTCAGGCAACATAGCATCAAACAAAGATTTAGCCTAACTTCGGATTATGTTTCCATCCAGGCTGATTTTCTTCGCCCTACAATCACGGATCCAAATAATCAGTGCATTTTCCATTCGCACCATGGCCTTATTCTGGGTGTTCACAACCCTTTTGGCATCTTTCGTGAAAGATATTGCAGCAGTTTTGCGGATGTTCTTCTCTTCCTTCTTTAAGTACCGCACCGTGGATTCATTAAGGCCAGATTGTCGGGTTACGCTCGCGTAGCTATTTCCTGCTCTCAAACTGTCCAATAAACTCACTTTTTCGGTAATTGTTAACATCTTTCGCTTTTTCTTCGGTTCACTAGATGCACCTAGAAATAAAGTGCGTTTGGGGGGCATCACAAAAGGCTTCACAAAAACTTTTACACTTAACTTGGCGAGAAGCGTACTGTATAGCACAAGATAAGCGTGGACTGAGAATGGGCATCGGGAGAAGCTTGGGCTTCCGTGGTGAATGGGCCAATGGGGAGTCGAGTATATTCAGTGAGTATTCAGCTGGCCAATCAGCTCGCGTTTATGACCGTGATACTTTGCGCATATGTTCATTCTGTGTTTTTAAATTTTGTAAAATGATGCAATTACTAATTCTAATTGAATATATTGTTTCCATATCTTGTAAAATGATGTACAGTGTTCCCTCGGTTATCGCGGTTAATGGGGACCGAGACCACCCGCGATAAGTGAATTTCCGCGAAGTAGGGATTCCCTTTCAAAAATGCTTAATTTGACTTTAATTCCCCCCCAAGAATATTTTTTTCTGATTTTTTTTTTTTTAATTGAAAAAAAAAAGAATTACCCCCTGTATACAGCACACCATATAGAATACGGGTAGTGAGAGTGAAATTCATGTTACAACAAAAAAAACTGTAAAATATGTTGTTTCAATGTAATATTTGTATTTTTTTCCTGAAAAAAATACCGCGAAGCTCTGAATCCGCTCGCGGTAGTGGAACCGCGAAGTAGCGAGGGCCCACTGTATTTCCTAAAATAATGGAAAATTATTTTCAATTAAACTAGAGGTAAAAGTGTGCTCCATGGCATGTTATTGTTCTCTAAGCCCCTCTGGTCTGTCCAAGGCACTTAGTATTTAGAAATATGTCCAGCGGGGGGCAGTACTGCATCACAAAAGCTAAAACTCAAACAACGTATGATCTGATATTTTCTAAGATTAAAGAAGGCCGTGTTATGGAGCCTAGTTCTATAACAGTTAATTTTGAAATTACTTTGTCTTTTTAATGAAATATTTTTTTATACTATAGCCTTTTCAACATGCTTTGTCATCATCTTTGACTCGACATGAAGGATAACCCGCCAGATCCCACCATGTAACCATCTCATCCACATGTTTCCATGATGATATCTCCTCACTCAGCTAAAGACCTTGGCCCTTTGTACGAGAATACATGTTGGCTAAGGATTGGAAGCCCACCATAACTCAATATTCTCCGTCTCTTGATGTTTGTGTCCAATCTGAAATAGTCAAACCATGCTCCGTTTTGGAACATCAACTGTTGGACAGACACCATGGTTGCGAAACAATGGACAGCGACATGGCCACAATTGTTCTCGCTGACCTGCTGAACACAATTTGGTGACATGACTTCAGATCCTGTGCATGTCAAATGCAGTCTTTATAATTCAACTGTTCAAGTCAGGAAATACTACAATGACATTGAAAAATACTTTTATAAAAGGTATCATGTTTTGTATCGTTTAATGTGCCTGGGTATATTAATGGATTTTTGCTTTTTTGATCCTCCCATTCGTGCAACTCTGCTTTTTTGTACAAGATTTGTATGGTGTTCATGGGAGCATAATTATATATACTCAAGTTCATTTAAATTTCAAGTCAGACTTTATTCAGCAGTAAGTAGTTTCAGTCTGCAAAATGTTGATGCACCCCGTCACGGAATAAAGAATGCGTAGTGAATCGTACCTTCCAGTTTATGCACCATTTAATATGCCCCTGCTGTTTAATATATCTGGGTATATTAAATGGGGGGGATTTAATAAATAGCAAAATACGGTACTTAGGGGGGATTTAATAAATAGCAAAATACGGTACTTAGTGACATGAAAATGACAGTGACTGAGGATGCCAATCACATATATTTGGATTCTTATTAATTTAAAAAGCATTTCTTTTTGTCACTTGTCCTGAACAAGATGGCCCTTGAATTGTATGAAGTTTTCCTGTTTCCTACCTTGGCGTCCTGTGGAGCTTGGCCGTCTTGGTATTTGTCTCCTTGACTGCCCCCCTCAGGTCAGTGGTGTGGTCCTGTATCAGCTTTCGCAGATGGCCGTTAGATTCCAACTTGGTCTCAATCGTGGAAGCTTATTGATTGAATGACATTTAAAATGTTATGACAATTTGGAAAATTAGCACTTTTTAATTGGTGCTTTTTTGATGAAAATGTTGACCATAATTCTTGATGAACTTTTATTCTTGACAATGAAACTAACCTTCAATGTTGCTTGACCTCCAGGAAAGGTGGGCCACTATAAAAGCAAACATATGGGGATCTCTTTTAAGGTGCTCAGTCAGCTTGATTTCTGCCATCTACGGAACAAATGGCATTTTGATGGAGAACATTGCTTCGGTACGAAGTGGGTCAAGGATGACGGACATTGATTTTTTTTTTATCTTGTAAATGTACTTGTTCTCTTGGCATTCTTTACCACCTACAAACCTAAAAAGGACTTCAAAAGGAAGATTTGTCTATTTTTACCCATGCTCAAGGCTATTATTGAATTGGTTTTGCCATCTTGTCATCATGTTCAGTTACCTTCCAGCATGGAGAGATGCATGGCATCATTGGCGTTCTTGGCAAAGAGTTACATCCAGGGTTTACCCTTCTTAGCAGCATTGCAACAGAATTTTAAATCATCCAACAGACGCTTACAATGGCTGTGAGAAACCTTTCTCACAAAACAGTGAGAATTTACTGTATAGGTATTGTCATAGGCTCTGTTTGTGTTATGTCTTACTTCTTACAACTTACTTCTGCCCCTGAAACTTGGTCACAAGAATATTGTTTGCCTTTCTAAATGTTCTCTTTTCCTCTTTGTGTTCTATTTTTAATGAGTTTATCACTAGCCATATCCCAAATCAGTATAATTGACCCAACTTGAGCATTAGCTTGGATATCTGCAAAAGTAAGTGCTACTTGTTGGGTCAGTGTTACAGACCTGATCAACATCCCGTAATAAAGTCATATTCTATTCTGACTACTACTGAAATTCGACGAGATGTTTTTATCTCTGATTAAAATGTTTCTATTTGAATTTTCACGCGTTCTTTCTGGATTCCAACAAGTACACACAAGCAAGATTGAACTTGTCGGAAAACTTACTCAAACATAAGCACTAACTCTTGATATAATAAAGTAAGTGCTCTGTTAGGTTCATTAATAATTACCTTCGTCCGTAATTATCAATAACTGCAGGCAGACATCTTATTCAATTATTGACATTTAATTAAATAGAAATGGATAACAATGGGTAATACCTCCGAAGGGGAGAGTTTCAGCAAGTGTCTCCTTACAACTTCCGAACGTCTCCTCGAATAGACGTTTTTGTACGCCTCTTATTGCCATGAATCAAAACAATTTACAGAGTTGTTGATCATTCCATCACGTATGAGTAAAAACAACATCTGGGACTACAATAACAATCAAAGTATTTTACCAATAACAAAAACAGGAGACTAGACCTAACAACATTTAGATTAGAGTAATTATACAACTTCCTTGACCTAAGAATCATATAATATATTCATAATCATATAATGGTTACATACAGAAAAACCCGAAGTGCACGGTTACATAACGATAACAACATTCTTGTTATTGGCCGAATAGCCCTGGCCTCGTCACCAAGGGCCCACCAAATCTCAAGGACCCAGATTGGGTGGATTGTTTTTATAACCATCCTGGAACAGGCCGTCCAGGTTAAAGATGACTTGGCAATACTCGTGACCTCGCAACACTTTGAAAATAGAAAGAGAATGATTTAACGAAGAAATGAATTATTACAGAGAATAGAAAGAGAATGATTTAACAAAGAAATGAATTAATACCACTATTATAATAGTAATACAGAATAAACCCAACATGCTCTTTGTTGGGGTAGATTTAATGACACTTAACTTCAAAAATGTCGAAATGAGATCATGAAACCCTTGAAATTATAGTTCAACTTACTTCTTCCCCTGAAAATTGGTCACAGGAATAGGATTTGCCTTTTTGAATGTTTTTTTTCCTCGTGTTCTTCTCTTTAATGTTCAATTGTGTTTTGTCAAATGTATTGTCACCAAAAAAAAAAAACTCAAACAAATGTGCTGCCTTGAGTTTAGCAATTTAAAGGAATTTTATTTGCAACATACTTTCCATGAATTTATCACTCACCACTTCCCTAGTCAGTATAATTGACCCAACTTGAGCATTAGCTTGGGTATCTGCAAAAGTAAGTGCTACTTGTTGGGTCAGTGTTACAGACCTAATCAACAACCCCTAATAAAATCATAATCTATTCTGACTACTACTGAAATTCGACGAGATATTTTTGTCTCTGATTAAAATGTTTCTATTTGAATTTTCATGTCTTCTTTTCTGGATTCCAACAAGTACACACAAGCAAGATTGAACTTGTCGGAAAACTTACTCAAACATAAGCACTAACTCTTGATATAATGAAGTAAGTGCTCTTTGTTGGGGTAGATTTAAAGACACCTAACTTCAAAAATGTGTCTTTTGAATAAAAAGGCTCCATGAAATATTTGCATCAATTTAAAGGAATTTTATTTGCAACATACTTTTTAATGAATTTATCACTCACCACTTCCCTAGTCAGTATAATTGACCCAATTTAAGCATTAGCTTGGGTATCTCCAAAAGTAAGTGCTACTTGTTGGGTCAGTGTTACAGAACTGATCAACATCCCGTGATTAAGTGTTATTTGATTTCGATTACTACTGAAAATCGACCAGCTCTTTTAACCACAATTGCGCATTCAATTAACTGAGTCTTGAGTACTTACCTGAGGTCAAAACAATCTCCCAAGTCAATGGCTCGGTGGGCGGGTTCGGGTTTCAATAGTTGTCTTTTGTATTTATAGTGGGGAACGTTGCATATAACACAACGAAATGACGCTGTGTAGAAGTGGAGTGCATGCCAGAAGAGGAAGAAAAATGCAGTACTGACAATATTTATCACAACGCCTCAAGTAAGTTGTATCTATATAACTCTTGTAATTAGCTTAAATTATCTGAAAAAAATAACTGCTACATGTTGGGAAGAAAAAGCAGTACTTAAAATTCTCAGGAATACTTCACAAATCAATATTATTGACCAAACTTGAGAATCAGCTTGATCATCTACTTAATAAGTGCTACTTGTTGGGGTAGGGTGAGACATAATCAACTTGATTTATATGAAGTGATCTTCCGATTAGTACTGGAAATTGTCAATATGTTTTAAATGCTTTAATTTTCGGGTGTTTTTTTCTGGATTCCAACAAAAACACTCAATAAAATTCCTTCAACTTCAAAAATGTCGAAATGAGATCATGGTAAAACTATACATTTGAATTCAACTTACTTCTTCCCCTGAAACTTGGTCACAAGAATATGGTTTGCCTTTCTAGATGTTCTCTTTTCCTCTTTGAGTTCTATTTTTAATGAGTTTATCACTAGCCAATTCCCAAGTCAGTATAATTGACCCAACTTGAGCATTAGCTTGGATATCTTTAAAAGTAAGTGCTACTTGTTGGGGCAGTGTTACAGACCTGATCAACATCCCGTAATAAAGTCATATTCTATTCTGAATACTACTGAAATTCGACAAGATCTTTTTATCTCTGATTAAAATGTTTCTATTTGAATTTTCATGTTTTTTTTTCTGGATTCCATCAAGCACACTCAAGCAAGATCAAACTTGTCGGAAAACGTCCTCAAACATAAGCACTAAATCTTGATATAATATAGTAAGTGCTCTTTGTTGGGGTACATTTAATGACACTTAACTTCAAAAATGTAGAAATGAGATCATGAAACCCTTGGAATTATAGTTCAACTTAGGATGTTTTTTTTCCTCGTGTTCTTCTCCTAAATGTTCAATTGCATTTTTTCAAATGCGTTGTCACCAAAAAACTCAAACAATGGAGCTGCCTTGCGTTTGCTAAAGAAGCCGGTGCTACATATTGGTGTATTTTGAATGAAAAGGCTCCAAAAAATATTTGCATCAATTTAAAGGAATTTTATTTGCAACATCCTTTTCATGAATTTATCACTCGCCACTTCCCTAGTCAGTATAATTGACCCAACTAGAGCATTAGCTTGGGTATCTGCAAAAGTAAGTGCTACTTGTTGGGTCAGTGTTACAGACCTGATGAACATCCCGCATTAAAATCATATTCTATTCTGACTACTACTGAAATTCGACGAAATATTTTTATCTCTGATTAAAATGTTTCTATTTGAATTTTCATGTCTTCTTTTCTGGATAACAACAAGTATACACAAGCAAGATTGAACTTGTCGGAAAACTTACTCAAACATAAGCACTAACTCTTGATATAATGAAGTAAGTGCTCTTTGTAGGGGTAGACTTAATGACACCTAACTTCAAAAATGTCGAAATGAGATCATGGTAAAACTATAAATTTGACTTCAACTTACTTCTTCCCCTGTAACTTGGTCACAGGCATATGATTTGCCTTTCTAAATGTTTTTTCCTCCTCTTCGTGTTCTATTTTTAATGAGTTCATCACTAGCCAATTCCAAAGTCAGTATAATTGACCCAACTTGAGCATTAGCTTGGATATCTTTAAAAGTAAGTGCTACTTGTTGGGGCAGTGTTACAGACCTGATCAACATCCCGTAATAAAGTCATATTCTATTCTGACTACTACTAAAATTCGACGGGATATTTTTATCTCTGATTAAAATGTTTCTTTTTGAATTTTCATGTTTTTTTTTCTGGATTCCATCAAGCACACTCAAGCAAGATTGAACTTGTCGGAAAACTTACTCAAACATAAGCACTAACTCTTGATATAATGAAGTAAGTGCTCTTTGTTGGGGTAGATTTAAAGACACCTAACTTCAAAAATGTCGAAATGAGATCATGGTAAAACTATAAATTTGACTTCAACTTACTTCTTCCCCTGTAACTTGGTCACAAGAATATGGTTTGCCTTTCTAAATGTTCTCTCTTCCTCTGTGAGTTTTATTTTTAATGAGTTTATCACTAGCCAATTCCCAAGTCAGTATAATTGACCCAACTTGAGCATTAGCTTGGATATCTGCAAAAGTAAGTGCTACTTGTTGGGGCAGTGTTACAGACCTGATCAACATCCCGTAATAAAGTCATATTCTATTCTGACTACTACTGAAATTCGACAAGATCTTTTTATCTCTGATTAAAATGTTTCTATTTGAATTTTCATGTTTTTTTTCTGGATTCCATCAAGCACACTCAAGCAAGATCAAACTTGTCGGAAAATGTCCTCAAACATAAGCACTAACTCTTGATATAATATAGTAAGTGCTCTTTGTTGGGGTACATTTAATGACACTTAACTTCAAAAATGTAGAAATAAGATCATGAAACCCTTGGAATTATAGTTCAACTTAGGATGTTTTTTTTCCTCGTGTTCTTCTCCTTAATGTTCAATTGCGTTTTTTCAAAAGCGTTGTCACCAAAAAACTCAAACAATGGCGCTGCCTTGCGTTTGCTAAAGAAGCCGGTGCTACATATTGGTGTATTTTGAATGAAAAGGCTCCAAAAAATATTTGCATCAATTTAAAGGAATTTTATTTGCAACATCCTTTTCATGAATTTATCACTCGCCACTTCCCTAGTCAGTATAATTGACCCAACTAGAGCATTAGCTTGGGTATCTGCAAAAGTAAGTGCTACTTGTTGGGTCAGTGTTACAGACCTATTCAACATCCCGTAAGAAATTCATATTCTATTCTGACTACTACTGAAATTCGACGAGATATTTTTATCTCTGATTAAAATGTTTCTATTTAAATTTTCATGTCTTCTTTTCTGGATTCCAACAAGTACACACAAGCAAGATTGAACTTGTCGGAAAACTTACTCAAACATAAGCACTAACTCTTGATATAATGAAGTAAGTGCTCTTTGTTGGGGTAGATTTAATGACACCTAACTTCAATAACGTGTCTTTTGAATGAAAAGGCTCCATGAAATATTTGCATCAATTTAAAGGAATTTTATTTGCAACATACTTTTCATGAATTTATCACTCACCACTTCCCTAGTCAGTTTAATTGACCCAATTTGAGCATTAGCGTGGGTATCTGCAAAAGTAAGTGCTACTTGTTGTGTCAGTGTTACAGAACTGATCAACATCCCGTGATTAAGTGTTATTCGATTTCGATTACTACTGAAAATCGACAAGCTCTTTTAACCACAATTGCGCATTCAATTAACTGAGTCTTGAGTACTTACCTGAGGTCAAAACAATCTCCCAAGTCAATGGCTCGGTGGGCGGGTTCGGGTTTCAATAGTTGTCTTTTGTATTTATAGTGGGGAACGTTGCATATAACACAACGAAATGACGCTGTGTAGAAGTGGAGTGCATGCCAGAAGAGGAAGAAAAATGCAGTACTGACAATATTTATCACAACGCCTCAAGTAAGTTGTATCTATATAACTCTTGTAATTAGCTTAAATTATCTGAAAAAAATAACTGCTACATGTTGGGAAGAAAAAGCAGTACTTAAAATTCTCAGGAATACTTCACAAATCAATATTATTGACCAAACTTGAGAATCAGCTTGATCATCTACTTAATAAGTGCTACTTGTTGGGGTAGGGTGAGACATAATCAACTTGATTTATATGAAGTGATCTTCCGATTAGTACTGGAAATTGTCAATATGTTTTAAATGCTTTAATTTTCGGGTGTTTTTTTTCTGGATTCCAACAAAAACACTCAATTAAGATTGAACTTGTCGGAAAACTTCCTCAAACATAAGCACTAACTCTTGATATAATGAAGTAAGTGCTCTATGTTGGGGTAGATTTAAAGACACCTAACTTCAAAAATGTCGAAATGAGATCATGGTAAAACTATAAATTTGAATTCAACTTACTTCTTCCCCTGAAACTTGGTCACAAGAATATGGTTTGCCTTTCTAAATGTTCTCTTTTCCTCTTTGTGTTCTATTTTTAATGAGTTTATCACTAGCCATATCCCAAGTCAGTATAATTGACCCAACTTGAGCATTAGCTTGGATATCTGCAAAAGTAAGTGCTACTTGTTGGGGAAGTGTTACAGACCTGATCAACATCCCGTAATAAAGTCCTATTCCATTCCGATTACTACTGATAATCGACAAGATCTTTATATCTCTGATTAAAATGTTTCTATTTGAATTTTCATGCGTTCTTTTCTGGATTCCAACAAGTACACACAAGCAAGATTGAACTTGTCGGAAAACTTACTCAAACATAAGCACTAACTCTTGATATAATGAAGTAAGTGCTCTTTGTTGGGGTAGATTTAAAGACACCTAACTTCAAAAATGTCGAAATAAGATCATGGTAAAACTATAAATTTCAATTCAACTTACTTCTTCCCCTGAAACTTGGTCACAAGAATATGGTTTGCCTTTCTAAATGTTCTCTTTTCCTCTGTGAGTTTTATTTTTAATGAGTTTATCACTAGCCAATTCCCAAGTCAGTATAATTGACCCAACTTGAGCATTATCTTGGATATCTGGAAAAGTAAGTGCTACTTGTTGGGGCAGTGTTACAGACCTGATCAACATCCCGTAATAAAGTCATATTCTATTCTGAATACTACTGAAATTCGACAAGATCTTTTTATCTCTGATTAAAATGTTTCTATTTGAATTTTCATGTTTTTTTTTCTGGATTCCATCAAGCACACTCAAGCAAGATCAAACTTGTCGGAAAATGTCCTCAAACATAAGCACTAACTCTTGATATAATATAGTAAGTGCTCTTTGTTGGGGTACATTTAATGACACTTAACTTCAAAAATGTAGAAATGAGATCATGAAACCCTTGGAATTATAGTTCAACTTAGGATGTTTTTTTTCCTCGTGTTCTTCTCCTAAATGTTCAATTGCGTTTTTTCAAATGCGTTGTCACCAAAAAACTCAAACAATGGCGCTGCCTTGCGTTTGCTAAAGAAGCCGGTGCTACATATTGGTGTATTTTGAATGAAAAGGCTCCAAAAAATATTTGCATCAATTTAAAGGAATTTTATTTGCAACATCCTTTTCATGAATTTATCACTCGCCACTTCCCTAGTCAGTATAATTGACCCAACTTGAGCATTAGCTTGGGTATCTGCAAAAGTAAGTGCTACTTGTTGGGTCAGTGTTACAGACCTATTCAACATCCCGTAATAAAATCATAATCTATTCTGACTACTACTGAAATTCGACGAGATATTTTTGTCTCTGATTAAAATGTTTCTATTTGAATTTTCATGTCTTCTTTTCTGGATTCCAACAAGTACACACAAGCAAGATTGAACTTGTCCGAAAACTTACTCAAACATAAGCACTAACTCTTGATATAATGAAGTAAGTGCTCTTTGTTGGGGTAGATTTAAAGACACCTAACTTCAAAAATGTGTCTTTTGAATAAAAAGGCTCCATGAAATATTTGCATCAATTTAAAGGAATTTTATTTGCAACATACTTTTCATGAAATTATCACTCGCCACTTCCCTAGTCAGTATAATTGACCCAACTAGAGCATTAGCTTGGGTATCTGCAAAAGTAAGTGCTACTTGTTGGGTCAGTGTTACAGACCTGATGAACATCCCGCATTAAAATCATATTCTATTCTGACTACTACTGAAATTCGACGAAATATTTTTATCTCTGATTAAAATGTTTCTATTTGAATTTTCATGTTTTTTTTTCTGGATTCCATCAAGCACACTCAAGCAAGATTGAACTTGTCGGAAAACTTACTCAAACATAAGCACTAATTCTTGATATAATGAAGTAAGTGCTCTTTGTTGGGGTAGATTTAAAGACACCTAACTTCAAAAATGTCGAAATAAGATCATGGTAAAACTATGAATTTCAATTCAACTTACTTCTTCCCCTGAAACTTGGTCACAAGAATATGGTTTGCCTTTCTAAATGTTCTCTCTTGCTCTGTGAGTTTTATTTTTAATGAGTTTATCACTAGCCAATTCCCAAGTCAGTATAATTGACCCAACTTGAGCATTAGCTTGGATATCTGGAAAAGTAAGTGCTACTTGTTGGGGCAGTGTTACAGACCTGATCAACCTCCCGTAATAAAGTCATATTCTATTCTGACTACTACTGAAATTCGACAAGATCTTTTTATCTCTGATTAAAATGTTTCTATTTGAATTTTCATGTTTTTTTTTCTGGATTCCATCAAGCACACTCAAGCAAGATCAAACTTGTCGGAAAATGTCCTCAAACATAAGCACTAACTCTTGATATAATATAGTAAGTGCTCTTTGTTGGGGTACATTTAATGACACTTAACTTCAAAAATGTAGAAATAAGATCATGAAACCCTTGGAATTATAGTTCAACTTAGGATGTTTTTTTTCCTCGTGTTCTTCTCCTTAATGTTCAATTGCGTTTTTTCAAAAGCGTTGTCACCAAAAAACTCAAACAATGGCGCTGCCTTGCGTTTGCTAAAGAAGCCGGTGCTACATATTGGTGTATTTTGAATGAAAAGGCTCCAAAAAATATTTGCATCAATTTAAAGGAATTTTATTTGCAAGATCCTTTTAATGAATTTATCACTCGCCACTTCCCTAGTCAGTATAATTGACCCAACTAGAGCATTAGCTTGGGTATCTGCAAAAGTAAGTGCTACTTGTTGGGTCAGTGTTACAGACCTGATGAACATCCCGCATTAAAATCATATTCTATTCTGACTACTACTGAAATTCGACGAAATATTTTTATCTCTGATTAAAATGTTTCTATTTGAATTTTCATGTCTTCTTTTCTGGATAACAACAAGTACACACAAGCAAGATTGAACTTGTCGGAAAACTTACTCAAACATAAGCACTAACTCTTGATATAATGAAGTAAGTGCTCTTTGTTGGGGTAGACTTAATGACACCTAACTTCAAAAATGTCGAAATGAGATCATGGTAAAACTATAAATTTGACTTCAACTTACTTCTTCCCCTGTAACTTGGTCACAGGCATATGATTTGCCTTTCTAAATGTTTTTTCCTCCTCTTCGTGTTCTATTTTTAATGAGTTCATCACTAGCCAATTCCAAAGTCAGTATAATTGACCCAACTTGAGCATTAGCTTGGATATCTTTAAAAGTAAGTGCTACTTGTTGGGGCAGTGTTACAGACATGATCAACATCCCGTAATAAAGTCATATTCTATTCTGACTACTACTGAAATTCGACGGGATATTTTTATCTCTGATTAAAATGTTTCTTTTTGAATTTTCATGTTTTTTTTCTGGATTCCATCAAGCACACTCAAGCAAGATTGAACTTGTCGGAAAACTTACTCAAACATAAGCACTAACTCTTGATATAATGAAGTAAGTGCTCTTTGTTGGGGTAGATTTAAAGACACCTAACTTCAAAAATGTCGAAATAAGATCATGGTAAAACTAAAAATTTCAATTCAACTTACTTCTTCCCCTGAAACTTGGTCACAAGAATATGGTTTGCCTTTCTAAATGTTCTCTCTTCCTCTGTGGGTTTTATTTTTAATGAGTTTATCACTAGCCAATTCCCAAGTCAGTATAATTGACCCAACTTGAGCATTAGCTTGGATATCTGGAAAAGTAAGTGCTACTTGTTGGGGCAGTGTTACAGACCTGATCAACATCCCGTAATAAAGTCATATTCTATTCTGACTACTACTGAAATTCGACAAGATCTCTTTATCTCTGATTAAAATGTTTCTATTTGAATTTTCATGTTTTTTTTTCTGGATTCCATCAAGCACACTCAAGCAAGATCAAACTTGTCGGAAAATGTCCTCAAACATAAGCACTAACTCTTGATATAATATAGTAAGTGCTCTTTGTTGGGGTACATTTAATGACACTTAACTTCAAAAATGTAGAAATGAGATAATGAAACCCTTGGAATTATAGTTCAACTTAGGATGTTTTTTTTCCTCGTGTTCTTCTCCTTAATGTTCAATTGCGTTTTTTCAAAAGCGTTGTCACCAAAAAACTCAAACAATGGCGCTGCCTTGCGTTTGCTAAAGAAGCCGGTGCTACATATTGGTGTATTTTGAATGAAAAGGCTCCAAAAAATATTTGCATCAATTTAAAGGAATTTTATTTGCAAGATCCTTTTAATGAATTTATCACTCGCCACTTCCCTAGTCAGTATAATTGACCCAACTAGAGCATTAGCTTGGGTATCTGCAAAAGTAAGTGCTACTTGTTGGGTCAGTGTTACAGACCTGATGAACATCCCGCATTAAAATCATATTCTATTCTGACTACTACTGAAATTCGACGAAATATTTTTATCTCTGATTAAAATGTTTCTATTTGAATTTTCATGTCTTCTTTTCTGGATAACAACAAGTACACACAAGCAAGATTGAACTTGTCGGAAAACTTACTCAAACATAAGCACTAACTCTTGATATAATGAAGTAAGTGCTCTTTGTTGGGGTAGACTTAATGACACCTAACTTCAAAAATGTCGAAATGAGATCATGGTAAAACTATAAATTTGACTTCAACTTACTTCTTCCCCTGTAACTTGGTCACAGGCATATGATTTGCCTTTCTAAATGTTTTTTCCTCCTCTTCGTGTTCTATTTTTAATGAGTTCATCACTAGCCAATTCCAAAGTCAGTATAATTGACCCAACTTGAGCATTAGCTTGGATATCTTTAAAAGTAAGTGCTACTTGTTGGGGCAGTGTTACAGACATGATCAACATCCCGTAATAAAGTCATATTCTATTCTGACTACTACTGAAATTCGACGGGATATTTTTATCTCTGATTAAAATGTTTCTTTTTGAATTTTCATGTTTTTTTTCTGGATTCCATCAAGCACACTCAAGCAAGATTGAACTTGTCGGAAAACTTACTCAAACATAAGCACTAACTCTTGATATAATGAAGTAAGTGCTCTTTGTTGGGGTAGATTTAAAGACACCTAACTTCAAAAATGTCGAAATAAGATCATGGTAAAACTAAAAATTTCAATTCAACTTACTTCTTCCCCTGAAACTTGGTCACAAGAATATGGTTTGCCTTTCTAAATGTTCTCTCTTCCTCTGTGGGTTTTATTTTTAATGAGTTTATCACTAGCCAATTCCCAAGTCAGTATAATTGACCCAACTTGAGCATTAGCTTGGATATCTGGAAAAGTAAGTGCTACTTGTTGGGGCAGTGTTACAGACCTGATCAACATCCCGTAATAAAGTCATATTCTATTCTGACTACTACTGAAATTCGACAAGATCTCTTTATCTCTGATTAAAATGTTTCTATTTGAATTTTCATGTTTTTTTTTCTGGATTCCATCAAGCACACTCAAGCAAGATCAAACTTGTCGGAAAATGTCCTCAAACATAAGCACTAACTCTTGATATAATATAGTAAGTGCTCTTTGTTGGGGTACATTTAATGACACTTAACTTCAAAAATGTAGAAATGAGATAATGAAACCCTTGGAATTATAGTTCAACTTAGGATGTTTTTTTTCCTCGTGTTCTTCTCCTTAATGTTCAATTGCGTTTTTTCAAAAGCGTTGTCACCAAAAAACTCAAACAATGGCGCTGCCTTGCGTTTGCTAAAGAAGCCGGTGCTACATATTGGTGTATTTTGAATGAAAAGGCTCCAAAAAATATTTGCATCAATTTAAAGGAATTTTATTTGCAACATCCTTTTCATGAATTTATCACTCGCCACTTCCCTAGTCAGTATAATTGACCCAACTTGAGCATTAGCTTGGGTATCTGCAAAAGTAAGTGCTACTTGTTGGGTCAGTATTACAGACCTATTCAACATCCCGTAATAAAATCATAATCTATTCTGACTACTACTGAAATTCGACGAGATATTTTTGTCTCTGATTAAAATGTTTCTATTTGAATTTTCATGTCTTCTTTTCTGGATTCCAACAAGTACACACAAGCAAGATTGAACTTGTCGGAAAACTTACTCAAACATAAGCACTAACTCTTGATATAATGAAGTAAGTGCTCTTTGTTGGGGTAGATTTAAAGACACCTAACTTCAAAAATGTGTCTTTTGAATAAAAAGGCTCCATGAAATATTTGCATCAATTTAAAGGAATTTTATTTGCAACATACTTTTCATGAATTTATCACTCACCACTTCCCTAGTCAGTATAATTGACCCAATTTAAGCATTAGCTTGGGTATCTCCAAAAGTAAGTGCTACTTGTTGGGTCAGTGTTACAGAACTGATCAACATCCCGTGATTAAGTGTTATTTGATTTCGATTACTACTGAAAATCGACCAGCTCTTTTAACCACAATTGCGCATTCAATTAACTGAGTCTTGAGTACTTACCTCAGGTCAAAACAATCTCCCAAGTCAATGGCTCGGTGGGCGGGTTCGGGTTTCAATAGTTGTCTTTTGTATTTATAGTGGGGAACGTTGCATATAACACAACGAAATGACGCTGTGTAGAAGTGGAGTGCCTGCCAGAAGAGGAAGAAAAATGCAGTGCTGACAATATTTATCACAACACCTCAAGTAAGTTGTATCTATATAACTCTTGTAATTAGCTTAAATTATCTGAAAAAAATAACTGCTACATGTTGGGAAGAAAAAGCAGTACTGAGAATTCTCAGGAATATTTCACAAATCAATATTATTGACCAAACTTGAGAATCAGCTTGATCATCTACTTAATAAGTGCTACTTGTTGGGGTAGGGTGAGACATAATCAACTTGATTTATATGAAGTGATCTTCCGATTAGTACTGGAAATTGTCAATATGTTTTAAATGCTTTAATTTTCGGGTGTTTTTTTTCTGGATTCCAACAAAAACACTCAATTAAGATTGAACTTGTCGGAAAACTTCCTCAAACATAAGCACTAACTCTTGATATAATGAAGTAAGTGCTCTATGTTGGGGTAGATTTAAAGACACCTAACTTCAAAAATGTCGAAATGAGATCATGGTAAAACTATAAATTTGAATTCAACTTACTTCTTCCCCTGAAACTTGGTCACAAGAATATGGTTTGCCTTTCTAAATGTTCTCTTTTCCTCTTTGTGTTCTATTTTTAATGAGTTTATCACTAGCCATATCCCAAGTCAGTATAATTGACCCAACTTGAGCATTAGCTTGGATATCTGCAAAAGTAAGTGCTACTTGTTGGGGAAGTGTTACAGACCTGATCAACATCCCGTAATAAAGTCCTATTCCATGCCGATTACTACTGATAATCGACAAGATCTTTATATCTCTGATTAAAATGTTTCTATTTGAATTTTCATGCGTTCTTTTCTGGATTCCAACAAGTACACACAAGCAAGATTGAACTTGTCGGAAAACTTACTCAAACATAAGCACTAACTCTTGATATAATGAAGTAAGTGCTCTTTGTTGGGGTAGATTTAAAGACACCTAACTTCAAAAATGTCGAAATAAGATCATGGTAAAACTATGAATTTCAATTCAACTTACTTCTTCCCCTGAAACTTGGTCACAAGAATATGGTTTGCCTTTCTAAATGTTCTCTCTTCCTCTGTGAGTTTTATTTTTAATGAGTTTATCACTAGCCAATTCCCAAGTCAGTATAATTGACCCAACTTGAGCATTAGCTTGGATATCTGGAAAAGTAAGTGCTACTTGTTGGGGCAGTGTTACAGACCTGATCAACCTCCCGTAATAAAGTCATATTCTATTCTGACTACTACTGAAATTCGACAAGATCTTTTTATCTCTGATTAAAATGTTTCTATTTGAATTTTCATGTTTTTTTTTCTGGATTCCATCAAGCACACTCAAGCAAGATCAAACTTGTCGGAAAATGTCCTCAAACATAAGCACTAACTCTTGATATAATATAGTAAGTGCTCTTTGTTGGGGTACATTTAATGACACTTAACTTCAAAAATGTAGAAATGAGATCATGAAACCCTTGGAATTATAGTTCAACTTAGGATGTTTTTTTTCCTCGTGTTCTTCTCCTTAATGTTCAATTGCGTTTTTTCAAAAGCGTTGTCACCAAAAAACTCAAACAATGGCGCTGCCTTGCGTTTGCTAAAGAAGCCGGTGCTACATATTGGTGTATTTTGAATGAAAAGGCTCCAAAAAATATTTGCATCAATTTAAAGGAATTTTATTTGCAACATCCTTTTCATGAATTTATCACTCGCCACTTCCCTAGTCAGTATAATTGACCCAACTTGAGCATTAGCTTGGGTATCTGCAAAAGTAAGTGCTACTTGTTGGGTCAGTATTACAGACCTATTCAACATCCCGTAATAAAATCATAATCTATTCTGACTACTACTGAAATTCGACGAGATATTTTTGTCTCTGATTAAAATGTTTCTATTTGAATTTTCATGTCTTCTTTTCTGGATTCCAACAAGTACACACAAGCAAGATTGAACTTGTCGGAAAACTTACTCAAACATAAGCACTAACTCTTGATATAATGAAGTAAGTGCTCTTTGTTGGGGTAGATTTAAAGACACCTAACTTCAAAAATGTGTCTTTTGAATAAAAAGGCTCCATGAAATATTTGCATCAATTTAAAGGAATTTTATTTGCAACATACTTTTCATGAATTTATCACTCACCACTTCCCTAGTCAGTATAATTGACCCAATTTAAGCATTAGCTTGGGTATCTCCAAAAGTAAGTGCTACTTGTTGGGTCAGTGTTACAGAACTGATCAACATCCCGTGATTAAGTGTTATTTGATTTCGATTACTACTGAAAATCGACCAGCTCTTTTAACCACAATTGCGCATTCAATTAACTGAGTCTTGAGTACTTACCTCAGGTCAAAACAATCTCCCAAGTCAATGGCTCGGTGGGCGGGTTCGGGTTTCAATAGTTGTCTTTTGTATTTATAGTGGGGAACGTTGCATATAACACAACGAAATGACGCTGTGTAGAAGTGGAGTGCCTGCCAGAAGAGGAAGAAAAATGCAGTGCTGACAATATTTATCACAACACCTCAAGTAAGTTGTATCTATATAACTCTTGTAATTAGCTTAAATTATCTGAAAAAAATAACTGCTACATGTTGGGAAGAAAAAGCAGTACTGAGAATTCTCAGGAATATTTCACAAATCAATATTATTGACCAAACTTGAGAATCAGCTTGATCATCTACTTAATAAGTGCTACTTGTTGGGGTAGGGTGAGACATAATCAACTTGATTTATATGAAGTGATCTTCCGATTAGTACTGGAAATTGTCAATATGTTTTAAATGCTTTAATTTTCGGGTGTTTTTTTTCTGGATTCCAACAAAAACACTCAATTAAGATTGAACTTGTCGGAAAACTTCCTCAAACATAAGCACTAACTCTTGATATAATGAAGTAAGTGCTCTATGTTGGGGTAGATTTAAAGACACCTAACTTCAAAAATGTCGAAATGAGATCATGGTAAAACTATAAATTTGAATTCAACTTACTTCTTCCCCTGAAACTTGGTCACAAGAATATGGTTTGCCTTTCTAAATGTTCTCTTTTCCTCTTTGTGTTCTATTTTTAATGAGTTTATCACTAGCCATATCCCAAGTCAGTATAATTGACCCAACTTGAGCATTAGCTTGGATATCTGCAAAAGTAAGTGCTACTTGTTGGGGAAGTGTTACAGACCTGATCAACATCCCGTAATAAAGTCCTATTCCATGCCGATTACTACTGATAATCGACAAGATCTTTATATCTCTGATTAAAATGTTTCTATTTGAATTTTCATGCGTTCTTTTCTGGATTCCAACAAGTACACACAAGCAAGATTGAACTTGTCGGAAAACTTACTCAAACATAAGCACTAACTCTTGATATAATGAAGTAAGTGCTCTTTGTTGGGGTAGATTTAAAGACACCTAACTTCAAAAATGTCGAAATAAGATCATGGTAAAACTATGAATTTCAATTCAACTTACTTCTTCCCCTGAAACTTGGTCACAAGAATATGGTTTGCCTTTCTAAATGTTCTCTCTTCCTCTGTGAGTTTTATTTTTAATGAGTTTATCACTAGCCAATTCCCAAGTCAGTATAATTGACCCAACTTGAGCATTAGCTTGGATATCTGGAAAAGTAAGTGCTACTTGTTGGGGCAGTGTTACAGACCTGATCAACCTCCCGTAATAAAGTCATATTCTATTCTGACTACTACTGAAATTCGACAAGATCTTTTTATCTCTGATTAAAATGTTTCTATTTGAATTTTCAAGTTTTTTTTTCTGGATTCCATCAAGCACACTCAAGCAAGATCAAACTTGTCGGAAAATGTCCTCAAACATAAGCACTAACTCTTGATATAATATAGTAAGTGCTCTTTGTTGGGGTACATTTAATGACACTTAACTTCAAAAATGTAGAAATAAGATCATGAAACCCTTGGAATTATAGTTCAACTTAGGATGTTTTTTTTCCTCGTGTTCTTCTCCTTAATGTTCAATTGCGTTTTTTCAAAAGCGTTGTCACCAAAAAACTCAAACAATGGCGCTGCCTTGCGTTTGCTAAAGAAGCCGGTGCTACATATTGGTGTATTTTGAATGAAAAGGCTCCAAAAAATATTTGCATCAATTTAAAGGAATTTTATTTGCAACATCCTTTTCATGAATTTATCACTCGCCACTTCCCTAGTCAGTATAATTGACCCAACTAGAGCATTAGCTTGGGTATCTGCAAAAGTAAGTGCTACTTGTTGGGTCAGTGTTACAGACCTGATGAACATCCCGCATTAAAATCATATTCTATTCTGACTACTACTGAAATTCGACGAAATATTTTTATCTCTGATTAAAATGTTTCTATTTGAATTTTCATGTCTTCTTTTCTGGATAACAACAAGTACACACAAGCAAGATTGAACTTGTCGGAAAACTTACTCAAACATAAGCACTAACTCTTGATATAATGAAGTAAGTGCTCTTTGTTGGGGTAGATTTAAAGACACCTAACTTCAAAAATGTCGAAATGAGATCATGGTAAAACTATAAATTTGACTTCAACTTACTTCTTCCCCTGTAACTTGGTCACAGGCATATGATTTGCCTTTCTAAATGTTTTTTCCTCCTCTTCGTGTTCTATTTTTAATGAGTTCATCACTAGCCAATTCCAAAGTCAGTATAATTGACCCAACTTGAGCATTAGCTTGGATATCTTTAAAAGTAAGTGCTACTTGTTGGGGCAGTGTTACAGACCTGATCAACATCCCGTAATAAAGTCATATTCTATTCTGACTACTACTGAAATTCGACGGGATATTTTTATCTCTGATTAAAATGTTTCTTTTTGAATTTTCATGTTTTTTTTTCTGGATTCCATCAAGCACACTCAAGCAAGATTGAACTTGTCGGAAAACTTACTCAAACATAAGCACTAACTCTTGATATAATGAAGTAAGTGCTCTTTGTTGGGGTAGATTTAAAGACACCTAACTTCAAAAATGTCGAAATAAGATCATGGTAAAACTATGAATTTCAATTCAACTTACTTCTTCCCCTGAAACTTGGTCACAAGAATATGGTTTGCCTTTCTAAATGTTCTCTCTTCCTCTGTGAGTTTTATTTTTAATGAGTTTATCACTAGCCAATTCCCAAGTCAGTATAATTGACCCAACTTGAGCATTAGCTTGGATATCTGGAAAAGTAAGTGCTACTTGTTGGGGCAGTGTTACAGACCTGATCAACATCCCGTAATAAAGTCATATTCTATTCTGAATACTACTGAAATTCGACAAGATCTTTTTATCTCTGATTAAAATGTTTCTATTTGAATTTTCAAGTTTTTTTTTCTGGATTCCATCAAGCACACTCAAGCAAGATCAAACTTGTCGGAAAATGTCCTCAAACATAAGCACTAACTCTTGATATAATATAGTAAGTGCTCTTTGTTGGGGTACATTTAATGACACTTAACTTCAAAAATGTAGAAATAAGATCATGAAACCCTTGGAATTATAGTTCAACTTAGGATGTTTTTTTTCCTCGTGTTCTTCTCCTTAATGTTCAATTGCGTTTTTTCAAAAGCGTTGTCACCAAAAAACTCAAACAATGGCGCTGCCTTGCGTTTGCTAAAGAAGCCGGTGCTACATATTGGTGTATTTTGAATGAAAAGGCTCCAAAAAATATTTGCATCAATTTAAAGGAATTTTATTTGCAACATCCTTTTCATGAATTTATCACTCGCCACTTCCCTAGTCAGTATAATTGACCCAACTAGAGCATTAGCTTGGGTATCTGCAAAAGTAAGTGCTACTTGTTGGGTCAGTGTTACAGACCTGATGAACATCCCGCATTAAAATCATATTCTATTCTGACTACTACTGAAATTCGACGAAATATTTTTATCTCTGATTAAAATGTTTCTATTTGAATTTTCATGTCTTCTTTTCTGGATAACAACAAGTACACACAAGCAAGATTGAACTTGTCGGAAAACTTACTCAAACATAAGCACTAACTCTTGATATAATGAAGTAAGTGCTCTTTGTTGGGGTAGACTTAATGACACCTAACTTCAAAAATGTCGAAATGAGATCATGGTAAAACTATAAATTTGACTTCAACTTACTTCTTCCCCTGTAACTTGGTCACAGGCATATGATTTGCCTTTCTAAATGTTTTTTACTCCTCTTCGTGTTCTATTTTTAATGAGTTCATCACTAGCCAATTCCAAAGTCAGTCTAATTGACCCAACTTGAGCATTAGCTTGGATATCTTTAAAAGTAAGTGCTACTTGTTGGGGCAGTGTTACAGACCTGATCAACATCCCGTAATAAAGTCATATTCTATTCTGACTACTACTGAAATTCGACGGGATATTTTTATCTCTGATTAAAATGTTTCTTTTTGAATTTTCATGTTTTTTTTTCTGGATTCCATCAAGCACACTCAAGCAAGATTGAACTTGTCGGAAAACTTACTCAAACATAAGCACTAACTCTTGATATAATGAAGTAAGTGCTCTTTGTTGGGGTAGATTTAAAGACACCTAACTTCAAAAATGTCGAAATAAGATCATGGTAAAACTATGAATTTCAATTCAACTTACTTCTTCCCCTGAAACTTGGTCACAAGAATATGGTTTGCCTTTCTAAATGTTCTCTCTTCCTCTGTGAGTTTTATTTTTAATGAGTTTATCACTAGCCAATTCCCAAGTCAGTATAATTGACCCAACTTGAGCATTAGCTTGGATATCTGGAAAAGTAAGTGCTACTTGTTGGGGCAGTGTTACAGACCTGATCAACCTCCCGTAATAAAGTCATATTCTATTCTGACTACTACTGAAATTCGACAAGATCTTTTTATCTCTGATTAAAATGTTTCTATTTGAATTTTCAAGTTTTTTTTTCTGGATTCCATCAAGCACACTCAAGCAAGATCAAACTTGTCGGAAAATGTCCTCAAACATAAGCACTAACTCTTGATATAATATAGTAAGTGCTCTTTGTTGGGGTACATTTAATGACACTTAACTTCAAAAATGTAGAAATAAGATCATGAAACCCTTGGAATTATAGTTCAACTTAGGATGTTTTTTTTCCTCGTGTTCTTCTCCTTAATGTTCAATTGCGTTTTTTCAAAAGCGTTGTCACCAAAAAACTCAAACAATGGCGCTGCCTTGCGTTTGCTAAAGAAGCCGGTGCTACATATTGGTGTATTTTGAATGAAAAGGCTCCAAAAAATATTTGCATCAATTTAAAGGAATTTTATTTGCAACATCCTTTTCATGAATTTATCACTCGCCACTTCCCTAGTCAGTATAATTGACCCAACTAGAGCATTAGCTTGGGTATCTGCAAAAGTAAGTGCTACTTGTTGGGTCAGTGTTACAGACCTGATGAACATCCCGCATTAAAATCATATTCTATTCTGACTACTACTGAAATTCGACGAAATATTTTTATCTCTGATTAAAATGTTTCTATTTGAATTTTCATGTCTTCTTTTCTGGATAACAACAAGTACACACAAGCAAGATTGAACTTGTCGGAAAACTTACTCAAACATAAGCACTAACTCTTGATATAATGAAGTAAGTGCTCTTTGTTGGGGTAGACTTAATGACACCTAACTTCAAAAATGTCGAAATGAGATCATGGTAAAACTATAAATTTGACTTCAACTTACTTCTTCCCCTGTAACTTGGTCACAGGCATATGATTTGCCTTTCTAAATGTTTTTTCCTCCTCTTCGTGTTCTATTTTTAATGAGTTCATCACTAGCCAATTCCAAAGTCAGTATAATTGACCCAACTTGAGCATTAGCTTGGATATCTTTAAAAGTAAGTGCTACTTGTTGGGGCAGTGTTACAGACCTGATCAACATCCCGTAATAAAGTCATATTCTATTCTGACTACTACTGAAATTCGACGGGATATTTTTATCTCTGATTAAAATGTTTCTTTTTGAATTTTCATGTTTTTTTTTCTGGATTCCATCAAGCACACTCAAGCAAGATTGAACTTGTCGGAAAACTTACTCAAACATAAGCACTAACTCTTGATATAATGAAGTAAGTGCTCTTTGTTGGGGTAGATTTAAAGACACCTAACTTCAAAAATGTCGAAATAAGATCATGGTAAAACTATGAATTTCAATTCAACTTACTTCTTCCCCTGAAACTTGGTCACAAGAATATGGTTTGCCTTTCTAAATGTTCTCTCTTCCTCTGTGAGTTTTATTTTTAATGAGTTTATCACTAGCCAATTCCCAAGTCAGTATAATTGACCCAACTTGAGCATTAGCTTGGATATCTGGAAAAGTAAGTGCTACTTGTTGGGGCAGTGTTACAGACCTGATCAACCTCCAATAATAAAGTCATATTCTATTCTGACTACTACTGAAATTCGACAAGATCTTTTTATCTCTGATTAAAATGTTTCTATTTGAATTTTCATGTTTTTTTTCTGGATTCCATCAAGAACACTCAAGCAAGATCAAACTTGTCGGAAAATGTCCTCAAACATAAGCACTAACTCTTGATATAATATAGTAAGTGCTCTTTGTTGGGGTACATTTAATGACACTTAACTTCAAAAATGTAGAAATGAGATCATGAAACCCTTGGAATTATAGTTCAACTTAGGATGTTTTTTTTCCTCGTGTTCTTCTCCTTAATGTTCAATTGCGTTTTTTCAAAAGCGTTGTCACCAAAAAACTCAAACAATGGCGCTGCCTTGCGTTTGCTAAAGAAGCCGGTGCTACATATTGGTGTATTTTGAATGAAAAGGCTCCAAAAAATATTTGCATCAATTTAAAGGAATTTTATTTGCAACATCCTTTTCATGAATTTATCACTCGCCACTTCCCTAGTCAGTATAATTGACCCAACTTGAGCATTAGCTTGGGTATCTGCAAAAGTAAGTGCTACTTGTTGGGTCAGTATTACAGACCTATTCAACATCCCGTAATAAAATCATAATCTAATCTGACTACTACTGAAATTCGACGAGATATTTTTGTCTCTGATTAAAATGTTTCTATTTGAATTTTCATGTCTTCTTTTCTGGATTCCAACAAGTACACACAAGCAAGATTGAACTTGTCGGAAAACTTACTCAAACATAAGCACTAACTCTTGATATAATGAAGTAAGTGCTCTTTGTTGGGGTAGATTTAAAGACACCTAACTTCAAAAATGTGTCTTTTGAATAAAAAGGCTCCATGAAATATTTGCATCAATTTAAAGGAATTTTATTTGCAACATACTTTTCATGAATTTATCACTCACCACTTCCCTAGTCAGTATAATTGACCCAATTTAAGCATTAGCTTGGGTATCTACAAAAGTAAGTGCTACTTGTTGGGTCAGTGTTACAGAACTGATCAACATCCCGTGATTAAGTGTTATTTGATTTCGATTACTACTGAAAATCGACCAGCTCTTTTAACCACAATTGCGCATTCAATTAACTGAGTCTTGAGTACTTACCTCAGGTCAAAACAATCTCCCAAGTCAATGGCTCGGTGGGCGGGTTCGGGTTTCAATAGTTGTCTTTTGTATTTATAGTGGGGAACGTTGCATATAACACAACGAAATGACGCTGTGTAGAAGTGGAGTGCCTGCCAGAAGAGGAAGAAAAATGCAGTGCTGACAATATTTATCACAACACCTCAAGTAAGTTGTATCTATATAACTCTTGTAATTAGCTTAAATTATCTGAAAAAAATAACTGCTACATGTTGGGAAGAAAAAGCAGTACTGAGAATTCTCAGGAATACTTCACAAATCAATATTATTGACCAAACTTGAGAATCAGCTTGATCATCTACTTAATAAGTGCTACTTGTTGGGGTAGGGTGAGACATAATCAACTTGATTTATATGAAGTGATCTTCCGATTAGTACTGGAAATTGTCAATATGTTTTAAATGCTTTAATTTTCGGGTGTTTTTTTTCTGGATTCCAACAAAAACACTCAATTAAGATTGAACTTGTCGGAAAACTTCCTCAAACATAAGCACTAACTCTTGATATAATGAAGTAAGTGCTCTATGTTGGGGTAGATTTAAAGACACCTAACTTCAAAAATGTCGAAATGAGATCATGGTAAAACTATAAATTTGAATTCAACTTACTTCTTCCCCTGAAACTTGGTCACAAGAATATGGTTTGCCTTTTTAAATGTTCTCTTTTCCTCTTTGTGTTCTATTTTTAATGAGTTTATCACTAGCCATATCCCAAGTCAGTATAATTGACCCAACTTGAGCATTATCTTGGATATCTGCAAAAGTAAGTGCTACTTGTTGGGGAAGTGTTACAGACCTGATCAACATCCCGTAATAAAGTCCTATTCCATTCCGATTACTGCTGATAATCGACAAGATCTTTATATCTCTGATTAAAATGTTTCTATTTGAATTTTCATGCGTTCTTTTCTGGATTCCAACAAGTACACACAAGCAAGATTGAACTTGTCGGAAAACTTACTCAAACATAAGCAATAACTCTTGATATAATGAAGTAAGTGCTCTTTGTTGGGGTAGATTTAAAGACACCTAACTTCAAAAATGTCGAAATAAGATCATGGTAAAACTATAAATTTCAATTCAACTTACTTCTTCCCCTGAAACTTGGTCACAAGAATATGGTTTGCCTTTCTAAATGTTCTCTTTTCCTCTGTGAGTTTTATTTTTAATGAGTTTATCACTAGCCAATTCCCAAGTCAGTATAATTGACCCAACTTGAGCATTATCTTGGATATCTGGAAAAGTAAGTGCTACTTGTTGGGGCAGTGTTACAGACCTGATCAACATCCCGTAATAAAGTCATATTCTATTCTGAATACTACTGAAATTCGACAAGATCTTTTTATCTCTGATTAAAATGTTTCTATTTGAATTTTCATGTTTTTTTTTCTGGATTCCATCAAGCACACTCAAGCAAGATCAAACTTGTCGGAAAATGTCCTCAAACATAAGCACTAACTCTTGATATAATATAGTAAGTGCTCTTTGTTGGGGTACATTTAATGACACTTAACTTCAAAAATGTCGAAATAAGATCATGGTAAAACTATAAATTTCAATTCAACTTACTTCTTCCCCTGAAACTTGGTCACAAGAATATGGTTTGCCTTTCTAAATGTTCTCTTTTCCTCTGTGAGTTTTATTTTTAATGAGTTTATCACTAGCCAATTCCCAAGTCAGTATAATTGACCCAACTTGAGCATTATCTTGGATATCTGGAAAAGTAAGTGCTACTTGTTGGGGCAGTGTTACAGACCTGATTAACATCCCGTAATAAAGTCATATTCTATTCTGAATACTACTGAAATTCGACAAGATCTTTTTATCTCTGATTAAAATGTTTCTATTTGAATTTTCATGTTTTTTTTTCTGGATTCCATCAAGCACACTCAAGCAAGATCAAACTTGTCGGAAAACGTCCTCAAACATAAGCACTAACTCTTGATATAATATAGTAAGTGCTCTTTGTTGGGGTACATTTAATGACACTTAACTTCAAAAATGTAGAAATGAGATCATGAAACCCTTGGAATTATAGTTCAACTTAGGATGTTTTTTTTCCTCGTGTTCTTCTCCTAAATGTTCAATTGCATTTTTTCAAATGCGTTGTCACCAAAAAACTCAAACAATGGCGCTGCCTTGCGTTTGCTAAAGAAGCCGGTGCTACATATTGGTGTATTTTGAATGAAAAGGCTCCAAAAAATATTTGCATCAATTTAAAGGAATTTTATTTGCAACATCCTTTTCATGAATTTATCACTCGCCACTTCCCTAGTCAGTATAATTGACCCAACTAGAGCATTAGCTTGGGTATCTGCAAAAGTAAGTGCTACTTGTTGGGTCAGTGTTACAGACCTGATGAACATCCCGCATTAAAATCATATTCTATTCTGACTACTACTGAAATTCGACGAAATATTTTTATCTCTGATTAAAATGTTTCTATTTGAATTTTCATGTCTTCTTTTCTGGATAACAACAAGTATACACAAGCAAGATTGAACTTGTCGGAAAACTTACTCAAACATAAGCACTAACTCTTGATATAATGAAGTAAGTGCTCTTTGTAGGGGTAGACTTAATGACACCTAACTTCAAAAATGTCGAAATGAGATCATGGTAAAACTATAAATTTGACTTCAACTTACTTCTTCCCCTGTAACTTGGTCACAGGCATATGATTTGCCTTTCTAAATGTTTTTTCCTCCTCTTCGTGTTCTATTTTTAATGAGTTCATCACTAGCCAATTCCAAAGTCAGTATAATTGACCCAACTTGAGCATTAGCTTGGATATCTTTAAAAGTAAGTGCTACTTGTTGGGGCAGTGTTACAGACCTGATCAACATCCCGTAATAAAGTCATATTCTATTCTGACTACTACTGAAATTCGACGGGATATTTTTATCTCTGATTAAAATGTTTCTTTTTGAATTTTCATGTTTTTTTTTCTGGATTCCATCAAGCACACTCAAGCAAGATTGAACTTGTCGGAAAACTTACTCAAACATAAGCACTAACTCTTGATATAATGAAGTAAGTGCTCTTTGTTGGGGTAGATTTAAAGACACCTAACTTCAAAAATGTCGAAATAAGATCATGGTAAAACTATGAATTTCAATTCAACTTACTTCTTCCCCTGAAACTTGGTCACAAGAATATGGTTTGCCTTTCTAAATGTTCTCTCTTCCTCTGTGAGTTTTATTTTTAATGAGTTTATCACTAGCCAATTCCCAAGTCAGTATAATTGACCCAACTTGAGCATTAGCTTGGATATCTGGAAAAGTAAGTGCTACTTGTTGGGGCAGTGTTACAGACCTGATCAACCTCCCGTAATAAAGTCATATTCTATTCTGACTACTACTGAAATTCGACAAGATCTTTTTATCTCTGATTAAAATGTTTCTATTTGAATTTTCATGTTTTTTTTTCTGGATTCCATCAAGCACACTCAAGCAAGATCAAACTTGTCGGAAAATGTCCTCAAACATAAGCACTAACTCTTGATATAATATAGTAAGTGCTCTTTGTTGGGGTACATTTAATGACACTTAACTTCAAAAATGTAGAAATAAGATCATGAAACCCTTGGAATTATAGTTCAACTTAGGATGTTTTTTTTCCTCGTGTTCTTCTCCTTAATGTTCAATTGCGTTTTTTCAAAAGCGTTGTCACCAAAAAACTCAAACAATGGCGCTGCCTTGCGTTTGCTAAAGAAGCCGGTGCTACATATTGGTGTATTTTGAATGAAAAGGCTCCAAAAAATATTTGCATCAATTTAAAGGAATTTTATTTGCAACATCCTTTTCATGAATTTATCACTCGCCACTTCCCTAGTCAGTATAATTGACCCAACTAGAGCATTAGCTTGGGTATCTGCAAAAGTAAGTGCTACTTGTTGGGTCAGTGTTACAGACCTGATGAACATCCCGCATTAAAATCATATTCTATTCTGACTACTACTGAAATTCGACGAGATATTTTTATCTCTGATTAAAATGTTTCTTTTTGAATTTTCATGTCTTCTTTTCTGGATTCCAACAAGTACACACAAGCAAGATTGAACTTGTCGGAAAACTTACTCAAACATAAGCACTAACTCTTGATATAATGAAGTAAGTGCTCTTTGTTGGGGTAGACTTAATGACACCTAACTTCAAAAATGTCGAAATGAGATCATGGTAAAACTATAAATTTGACTTCAACTTACTTCTTCCCCTGTAACTTGGTCACAGGCATATGATTTGCCTTTCTAAATGTTTTTTCCTCCTCTTCGTGTTCTATTTTTAATGAGTTCATCACTAGCCAATTCCAAAGTCAGTATAATTGACCCAACTTGAGCATTAGCTTGGATATCTTTAAAAGTAAGTGCTACTTGTTGGGGCAGTGTTACAGACCTGATCAACATCCCGTAATAAAGTCATATTCTATTCTGACTACTACTGAAATTCGACGGGATATTTTTATCTCTGATTAAAATGTTTCTTTTTGAATTTTCATGTTTTTTTTTCTGGATTCCATCAAGCACACTCAAGCAAGATTGAACTTGTCGGAAAACTTACTCAAACATAAGCACTAACTCTTGATATAATGAAGTAAGTGCTCTTTGTTGGGGTAGATTTAAAGACACCTAACTTCAAAAATGTCGAAATAAGATCATGGTAAAACTATGAATTTCAATTCAACTTACTTCTTCCCCTGAAACTTGGTCACAAGAATATGGTTTGCCTTTCTAAATGTTCTCTCTTCCTCTGTGAGTTTTATTTTTAATGAGTTTATCACTAGCCAATTCCCAAGTCAGTATAATTGACCCAACTTGAGCATTAGCTTGGATATCTGGAAAAGTAAGTGCTACTTGTTGGGGCAGTGTTACAGACCTGATCAACCTCCAATAATAAAGTCATATTCTATTCTGACTACTACTGAAATTCGACAAGATCTTTTTATCTCTGATTAAAATGTTTCTATTTGAATTTTCATGTTTTTTTTCTGGATTCCATCAAGAACACTCAAGCAAGATCAAACTTGTCGGAAAATGTCCTCAAACATAAGCACTAACTCTTGATATAATATAGTAAGTGCTCTTTGTTGGGGTACATTTAATGACACTTAACTTCAAAAATGTAGAAATGAGATCATGAAACCCTTGGAATTATAGTTCAACTTAGGATGTTTTTTTTCCTCGTGTTCTTCTCCTTAATGTTCAATTGCGTTTTTTCAAAAGCGTTGTCACCAAAAAACTCAAACAATGGCGCTGCCTTGCGTTTGCTAAAGAAGCCGGTGCTACATATTGGTGTATTTTGAATGAAAAGGCTCCAAAAAATATTTGCATCAATTTAAAGGAATTTTATTTGCAACATCCTTTTCATGAATTTATCACTCGCCACTTCCCTAGTCAGTATAATTGACCCAACTTGAGCATTAGCTTGGGTATCTGCAAAAGTAAGTGCTACTTGTTGGGTCAGTATTACAGACCTATTCAACATCCCGTAATAAAATCATAATCTAATCTGACTACTACTGAAATTCGACGAGATATTTTTGTCTCTGATTAAAATGTTTCTATTTGAATTTTCATGTCTTCTTTTCTGGATTCCAACAAGTACACACAAGCAAGATTGAACTTGTCGGAAAACTTACTCAAACATAAGCACTAACTCTTGATATAATGAAGTAAGTGCTCTTTGTTGGGGTAGATTTAAAGACACCTAACTTCAAAAATGTGTCTTTTGAATAAAAAGGCTCCATGAAATATTTGCATCAATTTAAAGGAATTTTATTTGCAACATACTTTTCATGAATTTATCACTCACCACTTCCCTAGTCAGTATAATTGACCCAATTTAAGCATTAGCTTGGGTATCTACAAAAGTAAGTGCTACTTGTTGGGTCAGTGTTACAGAACTGATCAACATCCCGTGATTAAGTGTTATTTGATTTCGATTACTACTGAAAATCGACCAGCTCTTTTAACCACAATTGCGCATTCAATTAACTGAGTCTTGAGTACTTACCTCAGGTCAAAACAATCTCCCAAGTCAATGGCTCGGTGGGCGGGTTCGGGTTTCAATAGTTGTCTTTTGTATTTATAGTGGGGAACGTTGCATATAACACAACGAAATGACGCTGTGTAGAAGTGGAGTGCCTGCCAGAAGAGGAAGAAAAATGCAGTGCTGACAATATTTATCACAACACCTCAAGTAAGTTGTATCTATATAACTCTTGTAATTAGCTTAAATTATCTGAAAAAAATAACTGCTACATGTTGGGAAGAAAAAGCAGTACTGAGAATTCTCAGGAATACTTCACAAATCAATATTATTGACCAAACTTGAGAATCAGCTTGATCATCTACTTAATAAGTGCTACTTGTTGGGGTAGGGTGAGACATAATCAACTTGATTTATATGAAGTGATCTTCCGATTAGTACTGGAAATTGTCAATATGTTTTAAATGCTTTAATTTTCGGGTGTTTTTTTTCTGGATTCCAACAAAAACACTCAATTAAGATTGAACTTGTCGGAAAACTTCCTCAAACATAAGCACTAACTCTTGATATAATGAAGTAAGTGCTCTATGTTGGGGTAGATTTAAAGACACCTAACTTCAAAAATGTCGAAATGAGATCATGGTAAAACTATAAATTTGAATTCAACTTACTTCTTCCCCTGAAACTTGGTCACAAGAATATGGTTTGCCTTTTTAAATGTTCTCTTTTCCTCTTTGTGTTCTATTTTTAATGAGTTTATCACTAGCCATATCCCAAGTCAGTATAATTGACCCAACTTGAGCATTATCTTGGATATCTGCAAAAGTAAGTGCTACTTGTTGGGGAAGTGTTACAGACCTGATCAACATCCCGTAATAAAGTCCTATTCCATTCCGATTACTGCTGATAATCGACAAGATCTTTATATCTCTGATTAAAATGTTTCTATTTGAATTTTCATGCGTTCTTTTCTGGATTCCAACAAGTACACACAAGCAAGATTGAACTTGTCGGAAAACTTACTCAAACATAAGCAATAACTCTTGATATAATGAAGTAAGTGCTCTTTGTTGGGGTAGATTTAAAGACACCTAACTTCAAAAATGTCGAAATAAGATCATGGTAAAACTATAAATTTCAATTCAACTTACTTCTTCCCCTGAAACTTGGTCACAAGAATATGGTTTGCCTTTCTAAATGTTCTCTTTTCCTCTGTGAGTTTTATTTTTAATGAGTTTATCACTAGCCAATTCCCAAGTCAGTATAATTGACCCAACTTGAGCATTATCTTGGATATCTGGAAAAGTAAGTGCTACTTGTTGGGGCAGTGTTACAGACCTGATCAACATCCCGTAATAAAGTCATATTCTATTCTGAATACTACTGAAATTCGACAAGATCTTTTTATCTCTGATTAAAATGTTTCTATTTGAATTTTCATGTTTTTTTTTCTGGATTCCATCAAGCACACTCAAGCAAGATCAAACTTGTCGGAAAATGTCCTCAAACATAAGCACTAACTCTTGATATAATATAGTAAGTGCTCTTTGTTGGGGTACATTTAATGACACTTAACTTCAAAAATGTCGAAATAAGATCATGGTAAAACTATAAATTTCAATTCAACTTACTTCTTCCCCTGAAACTTGGTCACAAGAATATGGTTTGCCTTTCTAAATGTTCTCTTTTCCTCTGTGAGTTTTATTTTTAATGAGTTTATCACTAGCCAATTCCCAAGTCAGTATAATTGACCCAACTTGAGCATTATCTTGGATATCTGGAAAAGTAAGTGCTACTTGTTGGGGCAGTGTTACAGACCTGATTAACATCCCGTAATAAAGTCATATTCTATTCTGAATACTACTGAAATTCGACAAGATCTTTTTATCTCTGATTAAAATGTTTCTATTTGAATTTTCATGTTTTTTTTTCTGGATTCCATCAAGCACACTCAAGCAAGATCAAACTTGTCGGAAAACGTCCTCAAACATAAGCACTAACTCTTGATATAATATAGTAAGTGCTCTTTGTTGGGGTACATTTAATGACACTTAACTTCAAAAATGTAGAAATGAGATCATGAAACCCTTGGAATTATAGTTCAACTTAGGATGTTTTTTTTCCTCGTGTTCTTCTCCTAAATGTTCAATTGCATTTTTTCAAATGCGTTGTCACCAAAAAACTCAAACAATGGCGCTGCCTTGCGTTTGCTAAAGAAGCCGGTGCTACATATTGGTGTATTTTGAATGAAAAGGCTCCAAAAAATATTTGCATCAATTTAAAGGAATTTTATTTGCAACATCCTTTTCATGAATTTATCACTCGCCACTTCCCTAGTCAGTATAATTGACCCAACTAGAGCATTAGCTTGGGTATCTGCAAAAGTAAGTGCTACTTGTTGGGTCAGTGTTACAGACCTGATGAACATCCCGCATTAAAATCATATTCTATTCTGACTACTACTGAAATTCGACGAAATATTTTTATCTCTGATTAAAATGTTTCTATTTGAATTTTCATGTCTTCTTTTCTGGATAACAACAAGTATACACAAGCAAGATTGAACTTGTCGGAAAACTTACTCAAACATAAGCACTAACTCTTGATATAATGAAGTAAGTGCTCTTTGTAGGGGTAGACTTAATGACACCTAACTTCAAAAATGTCGAAATGAGATCATGGTAAAACTATAAATTTGACTTCAACTTACTTCTTCCCCTGTAACTTGGTCACAGGCATATGATTTGCCTTTCTAAATGTTTTTTCCTCCTCTTCGTGTTCTATTTTTAATGAGTTTATCACTAGCCAATTCCCAAGTCAGTATAATTGACCCAACTTGAGCATTAGCTTGGATATCTGGAAAAGTAAGTGCTACTTGTTGGGGCAGTGTTACAGACCTGATCAACCTCCCGTAATAAAGTCATATTCTATTCTGACTACTACTGAAATTCGACAAGATCTTTTTATCTCTGATTAAAATGTTTCTATTTGAATTTTCATGTTTTTTTTTCTGGATTCCATCAAGCACACTCAAGCAAGATCAAACTTGTCGGAAAATGTCCTCAAACATAAGCACTAACTCTTGATATAATATAGTAAGTGCTCTTTGTTGGGGTACATTTAATGACACTTAACTTCAAAAATGTAGAAATAAGATCATGAAACCCTTGGAATTATAGTTCAACTTAGGATGTTTTTTTTCCTCGTGTTCTTCTCCTTAATGTTCAATTGCGTTTTTTCAAAAGCGTTGTCACCAAAAAACTCAAACAATGGCGCTGCCTTGCGTTTGCTAAAGAAGCCGGTGCTACATATTGGTGTATTTTGAATGAAAAGGCTCCAAAAAATATTTGCATCAATTTAAAGGAATTTTATTTGCAACATCCTTTTCATGAATTTATCACTCGCCACTTCCCTAGTCAGTATAATTGACCCAACTAGAGCATTAGCTTGGGTATCTGCAAAAGTAAGTGCTACTTGTTGGGTCAGTGTTACAGACCTGATGAACATCCCGCATTAAAATCATATTCTATTCTGACTACTACTGAAATTCGACGAGATATTTTTATCTCTGATTAAAATGTTTCTTTTTGAATTTTCATGTCTTCTTTTCTGGATTCCAACAAGTACACACAAGCAAGATTGAACTTGTCGGAAAACTTACTCAAACATAAGCACTAACTCTTGATATAATGAAGTAAGTGCTCTTTGTTGGGGTAGATTTAATGACACCTAACTTCAAAAATGTGTCTTTTGAATGAAAAGGCTCCATGAAATATTTGCATCAATTTAAAGGAATTTTATTTGCAACATACTTTTCATGAATTTATCACTCACCACTTCCCTAGTCAGTTTAATTGACCCAATTTGAGCATTAGCGTGGGTATCTGCAAAAGTAAGTGCTACTTGTTGGGTCAGTGTTACAGAACTGATCAACATCCCGTGATTAAGTGTTATTCGATTTCGATTACTACTGAAAATCGACAAGCTCTTTTAACCACAATTGCGCATTCAATTAACTGAGTCTTGAGTACTTACCTGAGGTCAAAACAATCTCCCAAGTCAATGGCTCGGTGGGCGGGTTCGGGTTTCAATAGTTGTCTTTTGTATTTATAGTGGGGAACGTTGCATATAACACAACGAAATGATGCTGTGTAGAAGTGGAGTGCATGCCAGAAGAGGAAGAAAAATGCAGTACTGACAATATTTATCACAACGCCTCAAGTAAGTTGTATCTATATAACTCTTGTAATTAGCTTAAATTATCTGAAAAAAATAACTGCTACATGTTGGGAAGAAAAAGCAGTACTTAAAATTCTCAGGAATACTTCACAAATCAATATTATTGACCAAACTTGAGAATCAGCTTGATCATCTACTTAATAAGTGCTACTTGTTGGGGTAGGGTGAGACATAATCAACTTGATTTATATGAAGTGATCTTCCGATTAGTACTGGAAATTGTCAATATGTTTTAAATGCTTTAATTTTCGGGTGTTTTTTTTCTGGATTCCAACAAAAACACTCAATTAAGATTGAACTTGTCGGAAAACTTCCTCAAACATAAGCACTAACTCTTGATATAATGAAGTAAGTGCTCTATGTTGGGGTAGATTTAAAGACACCTAACTTCAAAAATGTCGAAATGAGATCATGGTAAAACTATAAATTTGAATTCAACTTACTTCTTCCCCTGAAACTTGGTCACAAGAATATGGTTTGCCTTTCTAAATGTTCTCTTTTCCTCTTTGTGTTCTATTTTTAATGAGTTTATCACTAGCCATATCCCAAGTCAGTATAATTGACCCAACTTGAGCATTAGCTTGGATATCTGCAAAAGTAAGTGCTACTTGTTGGGGAAGTGTTACAGACCTGATCAACATCCCGTAATAAAGTCCTATTCCATGCCGATTACTACTGATAATCGACAAGATCTTTATATCTCTGATTAAAATGTTTCTATTTGAATTTTCATGCGTTCTTTTCTGGATTCCAACAAGTACACACAAGCAAGATTGAACTTGTCGGAAAACTTACTCAAACATAAGCACTAACTCTTGATATAATGAAGTAAGTGCTCTTTGTTGGGGTAGATTTAAAGACACCTAACTTCAAAAATGTCGAAATAAGATCATGGTAAAACTATAAATTTCAATTCAACTTACTTCTTCCCCTGAAACTTGGTCACAAGAATATGGTTTGCCTTTCTAAATGTTCTCTTTTCCTCTGAGTTTTATTTTTAATGAGTTTATCACTAGCCAATTCCCAAGTCAGTATAATTGACCCAACTTGAGCATTATCTTGGATATCTGGAAAAGTAAGTGCTACTTGTTGGGGCAGTGTTACAGACCTGATCAACATCCCGTAATAAAGTCATATTCTATTCTGAATACTACTGAAATTCGACAAGATCTTTTTATCTCTGATTAAAATGTTTCTATTTGAATTTTCATGTTTTTTTTTCTGGATTCCATCAAGCACACTCAAGCAAGATCAAACTTGTCGGAAAATGTCCTCAAACATAAGCACTAACTCTTGATATAATATAGTAAGTGCTCTTTGTTGGGGTACATTTAATGACACTTAACTTCAAAAATGTAGAAATGAGATCATGAAACCCTTGGAATTATAGTTCAACTTAGGATGTTTTTTTTCCTCGTGTTCTTCTCCTAAATGTTCAATTGCATTTTTTCAAATGCGTTGTCACCAAAAAACTCAAACAATGGCGCTGCCTTGCGTTTGCTAAAGAAGCCGGTGCTACATATTGGTGTATTTTGAATGAAAAGGCTCCAAAAAATATTTGCATCAATTTAAAGGAATTTTATTTGCAACAACCTTTTCATGAATTTATCACTCGCCACTTCCCTAGTCAGTATAATTGACCCAACTTGAGCATTAGCTTGGGTATCTGCAAAAGTAAGTGCTACTTGTTGGGTCAGTGTTACAGACCTATTCAACATCCCGTAATAAAATCATAATCTATTCTGACTACTACTGAAATTCGACGAGATATTTTTGTCTCTGATTAAAATGTTTCTATTTGAATTTTCATGTCTTCTTTTCTGGATTCCAACAAGTACACACAAGCAAGATTGAACTTGTCCGAAAACTTACTCAAACATAAGCACTAACTCTTGATATAATGAAGTAAGTGCTCTTTGTTGGGGTAGATTTAATGACACCTAACTTCAATAACGTGTCTTTTGAATGAAAAGGCTCCATGAAATATTTGCATCAATTTAAAGGAATTTTATTTGCAACATACTTTTCATGAATTTATCACTCACCACTTCCCTAGTCAGTTTAATTGACCCAATTTGAGCATTAGCGTGGGTATCTGCAAAAGTAAGTGCTACTTGTTGTGTCAGTGTTACAGAACTGATCAACATCCCGTGAGTAAGTGTTATTCGATTTCGATTACTACTGAAAATCGACAAGCTCTTTTAACCACAATTGCGCATTCAATTAACTGAGTCTTGAGTACTTACCTGAGGTCAAAACAATCTCCCAAGTCAATGGCTCGGTGGGCGGGTTCGGGTTTCAATAGTTGTCTTTTGTATTTATAGTGGGGAACGTTGCATATAACACAACGAAATGACGCTGTGTAGAAGTGGAGTGCATGCCAGAAGAGGAAGAAAAATGCAGTACTGACAATATTTATCACAACGCCTCAAGTAAGTTGTATCTATATAACTCTTGTAATTAGCTTAAATTATCTGAAAAAAATAACTGCTACATGTTGGGAAGAAAAAGCAGTACTTAAAATTCTCAGGAATACTTCACAAATCAATATTATTGACCAAACTTGAGAATCAGCTTGATCATCTACTTAATAAGTGCTACTTGTTGGGGTAGGGTGAGACATAATCAACTTGATTTATATGAAGTGATCTTCCGATTAGTACTGGAAATTGTCAATATGTTTTAAATGCTTTAATTTTCGGGTGTTTTTTTTCTGGATTCCAACAAAAACACTCAATTAAGATTGAACTTGTCGGAAAACTTCCTCAAACATAAGCACTAACTCTTGATATAATGAAGTAAGTGCTCTATGTTGGGGTAGATTTAAAGACACCTAACTTCAAAAATGTCGAAATGAGATCATGGTAAAACTATAAATTTGAATTCAACTTACTTCTTCCCCTGAAACTTGGTCACAAGAATATGGTTTGCCTTTCTAAATGTTCTCTTTTCCTCTTTGTGTTCTATTTTTAATGAGTTTATCACTAGCCATATCCCAAGTCAGTATAATTGACCCAACTTGAGCATTAGCTTGGATATCTGCAAAAGTAAGTGCTACTTGTTGGGGAAGTGTTACAGACCTGATCAACATCCCGTAATAAAGTCCTATTCCATTCCGATTACTACTGATAATCGACAAGATCTTTATATCTCTGATTAAAATGTTTCTATTTGAATTTTCATGCGTTCTTTTCTGGATTCCAACAAGTACACACAAGCAAGATTGAACTTGTCGGAAAACTTACTCAAACATAAGCACTAACTCTTGATATAATGAAGTAAGTGCTCTTTGTTGGGGTAGATTTAAAGACACCTAACTTCAAAAATGTCGAAATAAGATCATGGTAAAACTATAAATTTCAATTCAACTTACTTCTTCCCCTGAAACTTGGTCACAAGAATATGGTTTGCCTTTCTAAATGTTCTCTTTTCCTCTGTGAGTTTTATTTTTAATGAGTTTATCACTAGCCAATTCCCAAGTCAGTATAATTGACCCAACTTGAGCATTATCTTGGATATCTGGAAAAGTAAGTGCTACTTGTTGGGGCAGTGTTACAGACCTGATCAACATCCCGTAATAAAGTCATATTCTATTCTGAATACTACTGAAATTCGACAAGATCTTTTTATCTCTGATTAAAATGTTTCTATTTGAATTTTCATGTTTTTTTTTTCTGGATTCCATCAAGCACACTCAAGCAAGATCAAACTTGTCGGAAAATGTCCTCAAACATAAGCACTAACTCTTGATATAATATAGTAAGTGCTCTTTGTTGGGGTACATTTAATGACACTTAACTTCAAAAATGTCGAAATAAGATCATGGTAAAACTATAAATTTCAATTCAACTTACTTCTTCCCCTGAAACTTGGTCACAAGAATATGGTTTGCCTTTCTAAATGTTCTCTTTTCCTCTGTGAGTTTTATTTTTAATGAGTTTATCACTAGCCAATTCCCAAGTCAGTATAATTGACCCAACTTGAGCATTATCTTGGATATCTGGAAAAGTAAGTGCTACTTGTTGGGGCAGTGTTACAGACCTGATTAACATCCCGTAATAAAGTCATATTCTATTCTGAATACTACTGAAATTCGACAAGATCTTTTTATCTCTGATTAAAATGTTTCTATTTGAATTTTCATGTTTTTTTTTCTGGATTCCATCAAGCACACTCAAGCAAGATCAAACTTGTCGGAAAACGTCCTCAAACATAAGCACTAACTCTTGATATAATATAGTAAGTGCTCTTTGTTGGGGTACATTTAATGACACTTAACTTCAAAAATGTAGAAATGAGATCATGAAACCCTTGGAATTATAGTTCAACTTAGGATGTTTTTTTTCCTCGTGTTCTTCTCCTAAATGTTCAATTGCATTTTTTCAAATGCGTTGTCACCAAAAAACTCAAACAATGGCGCTGCCTTGCGTTTGCTAAAGAAGCCGGTGCTACATATTGGTGTATTTTGAATGAAAAGGCTCCAAAAAATATTTGCATCAATTTAAAGGAATTTTATTTGCAACATCCTTTTCATGAATTTATCACTCGCCACTTCCCTAGTCAGTATAATTGACCCAACTAGAGCATTAGCTTGGGTATCTGCAAAAGTAAGTGCTACTTGTTGGGTCAGTGTTACAGACCTGATGAACATCCCGCATTAAAATCATATTCTATTCTGCCTACTACTGAAATTCGACGAAATATTTTTATCTCTGATTAAAATGTTTCTATTTGAATTTTCATGTCTTCTTTTCTGGATAACAACAAGTATACACAAGCAAGATTGAACTTGTCGGAAAACTTACTCAAACATAAGCACTAACTCTTGATATAATGAAGTAAGTGCTCTTTGTTGGGGTAGATTTAAAGACACCTAACTTCAAAAATGTCGAAATGAGATCATGGTAAAACTATAAATTTGACTTCAACTTACTTCTTCCCCTGTAACTTGGTCACAGGCATATGATTTGCCTTTCTAAATGTTTTTTACTCCTCTTCGTGTTCTATTTTTAATGAGTTCATCACTAGCCAATTCCAAAGTCAGTATAATTGACCCAACTTGAGCATTAGCTTGGATATCTTTAAAAGTAAGTGCTACTTGTTGGGGCAGTGTTACAGACCTGATCAACATCCCGTAATAAAGTCATATTCTATTCTGACTACTACTGAAATTCGACGGGATATTTTTATCTCTGATTAAAATGTTTCTTTTTGAATTTTCATGTTTTTTTCTGGATTCCATCAAGCACACTCAAGCAAGATTGAACTTGTCGGAAAACTTACTCAAACATAAGCACTAACTCTTGATATAATGAAGTAAGTGCTCTTTGTTGGGGTAGATTTAAAGACACCTAACTTCAAAAATGTCGAAATAAGATCATGGTAAAACTATGAATTTCAATTCAACTTACTTCTTCCCCTGAAACTTGGTCACAAGAATATGGTTTGCCTTTCTAAATGTTCTCTCTTCCTCTGTGAGTTTTATTTTTAATGAGTTTATCACTAGCCAATTCCCAAGTCAGTATAATTGACCCAACTTGAGCATTATCTTGGATATCTGGAAAAGTAAGTGCTACTTGTTGGGGCAGTGTTACAGACCTGATCAACATCCCGTAATAAAGTCATATTCTATTCTGAATACTACTGAAATTCGACAAGATCTTTTTATCTCTGATTAAAATGTTTCTATTTGAATTTTCATGTTTTTTTTTCTGGATTCCATCAAGCACACTCAAGCAAGATCAAACTTGTCGGAAAATGTCCTCAAACATAAGCACTAACTCTTGATATAATATAGTAAGTGCTCTTTGTTGGGGTACATTTAATGACACTTAACTTCAAAAATGTAGAAATAAGATCATGAAACCCTTGGAATTATAGTTCAACTTAGGATGTTTTTTTTCCTCGTGTTCTTCTCCTTAATGTTCAATTGCGTTTTTTCAAAAGCGTTGTCACCAAAAAACTCAAACAATGGCGCTGCCTTGCGTTTGCTAAAGAAGCCGGTGCTACATATTGGTGTATTTTGAATGAAAAGGCTCCAAAAAATATTTGCATCAATTTAAAGGAATTTTATTTGCAACATCCTTTTCATGAATTTATCACTCGCCACTTCCCTAGTCAGTATAATTGACCCAACTAGAGCATTAGCTTGGGTATCTGCAAAAGTAAGTGCTACTTGTTGGGTCAGTGTTACAGACCTGATGAACATCCCGCATTAAAATCATATTCTATTCTGACTACTACTGAAATTCGACGAAATATTTTTATCTCTGATTAAAATGTTTCTATTTGAATTTTCATGTCTTCTTTTCTGGATAACAACAAGTACACACAAGCAAGATTGAACTTGTCGGAAAACTTACTCAAACATAAGCACTAACTCTTGATATAATGAAGTAAGTGCTCTTTGTTGGGGTAGACTTAATGACACCTAACTTCAAAAATGTCGAAATGAGATCATGGTAAAACTATAAATTTGACTTCAACTTACTTCTTCCCCTGTAACTTGGTCACAGGCATATGATTTGCCTTTCTAAATGTTTTTTACTCCTCTTCGTGTTCTATTTTTAATGAGTTCATCACTAGCCAATTCCAAAGTCAGTCTAATTGACCCAACTTGAGCATTAGCTTGGATATCTTTAAAAGTAAGTGCTACTTGTTGGGGCAGTGTTACAGACCTGATCAACATCCCGTAATAAAGTCATATTCTATTCTGACTACTACTGAAATTCGACGGGATATTTTTATCTCTGATTAAAATGTTTCTTTTTGAATTTTCATGTTTTTTTTTCTGGATTCCATCAAGCACACTCAAGCAAGATTGAACTTGTCGGAAAACTTACTCAAACATAAGCACTAACTCTTGATATAATGAAGTAAGTGCTCTTTGTTGGGGTAGATTTAAAGACACCTAATTTCAAAAATGTCGAAATAAGATCATGGTAAAACTATAAATTTCAATTCAACTTACTTCTTCCCCTGAAACTTGGTCACAAGAATATGGTTTGCCTTTCTAAATGTTCTCTCTTCCTCTGTGAGTTTTATTTTTAATGAGTTTATCACTAGCCAATTCCCAAGTCAGTATAATTGACCCAACTTGAGCATTAGCTTGGATATCTGGAAAAGTAAGTGCTACTTGTTGGGGCAGTGTTACAGACCTGATCAACATCCCGTAATAAAGTCATATTCTATTCTGACTACTACTGAAATTCGACAAGATCTTTTTATCTCTGATTAAAATGTTTCTATTTGAATTTTCATGTTTTTTTTTCTGGATTCCATCAAGCACACTCAAGCAAGATCAAACTTGTCGGAAAATGTCCTCAAACATAAGCACTAACTCTTGATATAATATAGTAAGTGCTCTTTGTTGGGGTACATTTAATGACACTTAACTTCAAAAATGTAGAAATGAGATCATGAAACCCTTGGAATTATAGTTCAACTTAGGATGTTTTTTTTCCTCGTGTTCTTCTCCTTAATGTTCAATTGCGTTTTTTCAAAAGCGTTGTCACCAAAAAACTCAAACAATGGCGCTGCCTTGCGTTTGCTAAAGAAGCCGGTGCTACATATTGGTGTATTTTGAATGAAAAGGCTCCAAAAAATATTTGCATCAATTTAAAGGAATTTTATTTGCAACATCCTTTTCATGAATTTATCACTCGCCACTTCCCTAGTCAGTATAATTGACCCAACTTGAGCATTAGCTTGGGTATCTGCAAAAGTAAGTGCTACTTGTTGGGTCAGTGTTACAGACCTGATGAACATCCCGCATTAAAATCATATTCTATTCTGCCTACTACTGAAATTCGACGAAATATTTTTATCTCTGATTAAAATGTTTCTATTTGAATTTTCATGTCTTCTTTTCTGGATAACAACAAGTATACACAAGCAAGATTGAACTTGTCGGAAAACTTACTCAAACATAAGCACTAACTCTTGATATAATGAAGTAAGTGCTCTTTGTTGGGGTAGATTTAAAGACACCTAACTTCAAAAATGTCGAAATGAGATCATGGTAAAACTATAAATTTGACTTCAACTTACTTCTTCCCCTGTAACTTGGTCACAGGCATATGATTTGCCTTTCTAAATGTTTTTTACTCCTCTTCGTGTTCTATTTTTAATGAGTTCATCACTAGCCAATTCCAAAGTCAGTATAATTGACCCAACTTGAGCATTAGCTTGGATATCTTTAAAAGTAAGTGCTACTTGTTGGGGCAGTGTTACAGACCTGATCAACATCCCGTAATAAAGTCATATTCTATTCTGACTACTACTGAAATTCGACGGGATATTTTTATCTCTGATTAAAATGTTTCTTTTTGAATTTTCATGTTTTTTTTTCTGGATTCCATCAAGCACACTCAAGCAAGATTGAACTTGTCGGAAAACTTACTCAAACATAAGCACTAACTCTTGATATAATGAAGTAAGTGCTCTTTGTTGGGGTAGATTTAAAGACACCTAACTTCAAAAATGTCGAAATAAGATCATGGTAAAACTATGAATTTCAATTCAACTTACTTCTTCCCCTGAAACTTGGTCACAAGAATATGGTTTGCCTTTCTAAATGTTCTCTCTTCCTCTGTGAGTTTTATTTTTAATGAGTTTATCACTAGCCAATTCCCAAGTCAGTATAATTGACCCAACTTGAGCATTATCTTGGATATCTGGAAAAGTAAGTGCTACTTGTTGGGGCAGTGTTACAGACCTGATCAACATCCCGTAATAAAGTCATATTCTATTCTGAATACTACTGAAATTCGACAAGATCTTTTTATCTCTGATTAAAATGTTTCTATTTGAATTTTCATGTTTTTTTTTCTGGATTCCATCAAGCACACTCAAGCAAGATCAAACTTGTCGGAAAATGTCCTCAAACATAAGCACTAACTCTTGATATAATATAGTAAGTGCTCTTTGTTGGGGTACATTTAATGACACTTAACTTCAAAAATGTAGAAATAAGATCATGAAACCCTTGGAATTATAGTTCAACTTAGGATGTTTTTTTTCCTCGTGTTCTTCTCCTTAATGTTCAATTGCGTTTTTTCAAAAGCGTTGTCACCAAAAAACTCAAACAATGGCGCTGCCTTGCGTTTGCTAAAGAAGCCGGTGCTACATATTGGTGTATTTTGAATGAAAAGGCTCCAAAAAATATTTGCATCAATTTAAAGGAATTTTATTTGCAACATCCTTTTCATGAATTTATCACTCGCCACTTCCCTAGTCAGTATAATTGACCCAACTAGAGCATTAGCTTGGGTATCTGCAAAAGTAAGTGCTACTTGTTGGGTCAGTGTTACAGACCTGATGAACATCCCGCATTAAAATCATATTCTATTCTGACTACTACTGAAATTCGACGAAATATTTTTATCTCTGATTAAAATGTTTCTATTTGAATTTTCATGTCTTCTTTTCTGGATAACAACAAGTACACACAAGCAAGATTGAACTTGTCGGAAAACTTACTCAAACATAAGCACTAACTCTTGATATAATGAAGTAAGTGCTCTTTGTTGGGGTAGACTTAATGACACCTAACTTCAAAAATGTCGAAATGAGATCATGGTAAAACTATAAATTTGACTTCAACTTACTTCTTCCCCTGTAACTTGGTCACAGGCATATGATTTGCCTTTCTAAATGTTTTTTACTCCTCTTCGTGTTCTATTTTTAATGAGTTCATCACTAGCCAATTCCAAAGTCAGTCTAATTGACCCAACTTGAGCATTAGCTTGGATATCTTTAAAAGTAAGTGCTACTTGTTGGGGCAGTGTTACAGACCTGATCAACATCCCGTAATAAAGTCATATTCTATTCTGACTACTACTGAAATTCGACGGGATATTTTTATCTCTGATTAAAATGTTTCTTTTTGAATTTTCATGTTTTTTTTTCTGGATTCCATCAAGCACACTCAAGCAAGATTGAACTTGTCGGAAAACTTACTCAAACATAAGCACTAACTCTTGATATAATGAAGTAAGTGCTCTTTGTTGGGGTAGATTTAAAGACACCTAATTTCAAAAATGTCGAAATAAGATCATGGTAAAACTATAAATTTCAATTCAACTTACTTCTTCCCCTGAAACTTGGTCACAAGAATATGGTTTGCCTTTCTAAATGTTCTCTCTTCCTCTGTGAGTTTTATTTTTAATGAGTTTATCACTAGCCAATTCCCAAGTCAGTATAATTGACCCAACTTGAGCATTAGCTTGGATATCTGGAAAAGTAAGTGCTACTTGTTGGGGCAGTGTTACAGACCTGATCAACATCCCGTAATAAAGTCATATTCTATTCTGACTACTACTGAAATTCGACAAGATCTTTTTATCTCTGATTAAAATGTTTCTATTTGAATTTTCATGTTTTTTTTTCTGGATTCCATCAAGCACACTCAAGCAAGATCAAACTTGTCGGAAAATGTCCTCAAACATAAGCACTAACTCTTGATATAATATAGTAAGTGCTCTTTGTTGGGGTACATTTAATGACACTTAACTTCAAAAATGTAGAAATGAGATCATGAAACCCTTGGAATTATAGTTCAACTTAGGATGTTTTTTTTCCTCGTGTTCTTCTCCTTAATGTTCAATTGCGTTTTTTCAAAAGCGTTGTCACCAAAAAACTCAAACAATGGCGCTGCCTTGCGTTTGCTAAAGAAGCCGGTGCTACATATTGGTGTATTTTGAATGAAAAGGCTCCAAAAAATATTTGCATCAATTTAAAGGAATTTTATTTGCAACATCCTTTTCATGAATTTATCACTCGCCACTTCCCTAGTCAGTATAATTGACCCAACTTGAGCATTAGCTTGGGTATCTGCAAAAGTAAGTGCTACTTGTTGGGTCAGTATTACAGACCTATTCAACATCCCGTAATAAAATCATAATCTATTCTGACTACTACTGAAATTCGACGAGATATTTTTGTCTCTGATTAAAATGTTTCTATTTGAATTTTCATGTCTTCTTTTCTGGATTCCAACAAGTACACACAAGCAAGATTGAACTTGTCGGAAAACTTACTCAAACATAAGCACTAACTCTTGATATAATGAAGTAAGTGCTCTTTGTTGGGGTAGATTTAAAGACACCTAACTTCAAAAATGTGTCTTTTGAATAAAAAGGCTCCATGAAATATTTGCATCAATTTAAAGGAATTTTATTTGCAACATACTTTTCATGAATTTATCACTCACCACTTCCCTAGTCAGTATAATTGACCCAATTTAAGCATTAGCTTGGGTATCTCCAAAAGTAAGTGCTACTTGTTGGGTCAGTGTTACAGAACTGATCAACATCCCGTGATTAAGTGTTATTTGATTTCGATTACTACTGAAAATCGACCAATTCTTTTAACCACAATTGCGCATTCAATTAACTGAGTCTTGAGTACTTACCTCAGGTCAAAACAATCTCCCAAGTCAATGGCTCGGTGGGCGGGTTCGGGTTTCAATAGTTGTCTTTTGTATTTATAGTGGGGAACGTTGCATATAACACAACGAAATGACGCTGTGTAGAAGTGGAGTGCCTGCCAGAAGAGGAAGAAAAATGCAGTGCTGACAATATTTATCACAACACCTCAAGTAAGTTGTATCTATATAACTCTTGTAATTAGCTTAAATTATCTGAAAAAAATAACTGCTACATGTTGGGAAGAAAAAGCAGTACTGAGAATTCTCAGGAATACTTCACAAATCAATATTATTGACCAAACTTGAGAATCAGCTTGATCCTTTACTTAATAAGTGCTACTTGTTGGGGTAGGGTGAGACATAATCAACTTGATTTATATGAAGTGATCTTCCGATTAGTACTGGAAATTGTCAATATGTTTTAAATGCTTTAATTTTCGGGTGTTTTTTTTCTGGATTCCAACAAAAACACTCAATTAAGATTGAACTTGTCGGAAAACTTCCTCAAACATAAGCACTAACTCTTGATATAATGAAGTAAGTGCTCTATGTTGGGTTAGATTTAAAGACACCTAACTTCAAAAATGTCGAAATGAGATCATGGTAAAACTATAAATTTGAATTCAACTTACTTCTTCCCCTGAAACTTGGTCACAAGAATATGGTTTGCCTGTCTAAATGTTCTCTTTTCCTCTTTGTGTTCTATTTTTAATGAGTTTATCACTAGCCATATCCCAAGTCAGTATAATTGACCCAACTTGAGCATTAGCTTGGATATCTGCAAAAGTAAGTGCTACTTGTTGGGGAAGTGTTACAGACCTGATCAACATCCCGTAATAAAGTCCTATTCCATTCCGATTACTACTGATAATCGACAAGATCTTTATATCTCTGATTAAAATGTTTCTATTTGAATTTTCATGCGTTCTTTTCTGGATTCCAACAAGTACACACAAGCAAGATTGAACTTGTCGGAAAATGTCCTCAAACATAAGCACTAACTCTTGATATAATATAGTAAGTGCTCTTTGTTGGGGTACATTTAATGACACTTAACTTCAAAAATGTAGAAATGAGATCATGAAACCCTTGGAATTATAGTTCAACTTAGGATGTTTTTTTTCCTCGTGTTCTTCTCCTAAATGTTCAATTGCATTTTTTCAAATGCGTTGTCACCAAAAAACTCAAACAATGGCGCTGCCTTGCGTTTGCTAAAGAAGCCGGTGCTACATATTGGTGTATTTTGAATGAAAAGGCTCCAAAAAATATTTGCATCAATTTAAAGGAATTTTATTTGCAACATCCTTTTCATGAATTTATCACTCGCCACTTCCCTAGTCAGTATAATTGACCCAACTAGAGCATTAGCTTGGGTATCTGCAAAAGTAAGTGCTACTTGTTGGGTCAGTGTTACAGACCTATTCAACATCCCGTAATAAAATCATAATCTATTCTGACTACTACTGAAATTCGACGAGATATTTTTGTCTCTGATTAAAATGTTTCTATTTGAATTTTCATGTCTTCTTTTCTGGATTCCAACAAGTACACACAAGCAAGATTGAACTTGTCCGAAAACTTACTCAAACATAAGCACTAACTCTTGATATAATGAAGTAAGTGCTCTTTGTTGGGGTAGATTTAAAGACACCTAACTTCAAAAATGTGTCTTTTGAATAAAAAGGCTCCATGAAATATTTGCATCAATTTAAAGGAATTTTATTTGCAACATCCTTTTCATGAATTTATCACTCGCCACTTCCCTAGTCAGTATAATTGACCCAACTAGAGCATTAGCTTGGGTATCTGCAAAAGTAAGTGCTACTTGTTGGGTCAGTGTTACAGACCTGATGAACATCCCGCATTAAAATCATATTCTATTCTGACTACTACTGAAATTCGACGAAATATTTTTATCTCTGATTAAAATGTTTCTATTTGAATTTTCATGTCTTCTTTTCTGGATAACAACAAGTACACACAAGCAAGATTGAACTTGTCGGAAAACTTACTCAAACATAAGCACTAACTCTTGATATAATGAAGTAAGTGCTCTTTGTTGGGGTAGACTTAATGACACCTAACTTCAAAAATGTCGAAATGAGATCATGGTAAAACTATAAATTTGACTTCAACTTACTTCTTCCCCTGTAACTTGGTCACAGGCATATGATTTGCCTTTCTAAATGTTTTTTCCTCCTCTTCGTGTTCTATTTTTAATGAGTTCATCACTAGCCAATTCCAAAGTCAGTATAATTGACCCAACTTGAGCATTAGCTTGGATATCTTTAAAAGTAAGTGCTACTTGTTGGGGCAGTGTTACAGACCTGATCAACATCCCGTAATAAAGTCATATTCTATTCTGACTACTACTGAAATTCGACGGGATATTTTTATCTCTGATTAAAATGTTTCTTTTTGAATTTTCATGTTTTTTTTTCTGGATTCCATCAAGCACACTCAAGCAAGATTGAACTTGTCGGAAAACTTACTCAAACATAAGCACTAACTCTTGATATAATGAAGTAAGTGCTCTTTGTTGGGGTAGATTTAAAGACACCTAACTTCAAAAATGTCGAAATAAGATCATGGTAAAACTATGAATTTCAATTCAACTTACTTCTTCCCCTGAAACTTGGTCACAAGAATATGGTTTGCCTTTCTAAATGTTCTCTCTTCCTCTGTGAGTTTTATTTTTAATGAGTTTATCACTAGCCAATTCCCAAGTCAGTATAATTGACCCAACTTGAGCATTAGCTTGGATATCTGGAAAAGTAAGTGCTACTTGTTGGGGCAGTGTTACAGACCTGATCAACCTCCCGTAATAAAGTCATATTCTATTCTGACTACTACTGAAATTCGACAAGATCTTTTTATCTCTGATTAAAATGTTTCTATTTGAATTTTCATGTTTTTTTTTCTGGATTCCATCAAGCACACTCAAGCAAGATCAAACTTGTCGGAAAATGTCCTCAAACATAAGCACTAACTCTTGATATAATATAGTAAGTGCTCTTTGTTGGGGTACATTTAATGACACTTAACTTCAAAAATGTAGAAATAAGATCATGAAACCCTTGGAATTATAGTTCAACTTAGGATGTTTTTTTTCCTCGTGTTCTTCTCCTTAATGTTCAATTGCGTTTTTTCAAAAGCGTTGTCACCAAAAAACTCAAACAATGGCGCTGCCTTGCGTTTGCTAAAGAAGCCGGTGCTACATATTGGTGTATTTTGAATGAAAAGGCTCCAAAAAATATTTGCATCAATTTAAAGGAATTTTATTTGCAACATCCTTTTCATGAATTTATCACTCGCCACTTCCCTAGTCAGTATAATTGACCCAACTAGAGCATTAGCTTGGGTATCTGCAAAAGTAAGTGCTACTTGTTGGGTCAGTGTTACAGACCTGATGAACATCCCGCATTAAAATCATATTCTATTCTGACTACTACTGAAATTCGACGAGATATTTTTATCTCTGATTAAAATGTTTCTATTTGAATTTTCATGTCTTCTTTTCTGGATAACAAGTACACACAAGCAAGATTGAACTTGTCGGAAAACTTACTCAAACATAAGCACTAACTCTTGATATAATGAAGTAAGTGCTCTTTGTTGGGGTAGACTTAATGACACCTAACTTCAAAAATGTCGAAATGAGATCATGGTAAAACTATAAATTTGACTTCAACTTAGTTCTTCCCCTGTAACTTGGTCACAGGCATATGATTTGCCTTTCTAAATGTTTTTTACTCCTCTTCGTGTTCTATTTTTAATGAGTTCATCACTAGCCAATTCCAAAGTCAGTATAATTGACCCAACTTGAGCATTAGCTTGGATATCTTTAAAAGTAAGTGCTACTTGTTGGGGCAGTGTTACAGACCTGATCAACATCCCGTAATAAAGTCATATTCTATTCTGACTACTACTGAAATTCGACGGGATATTTTTATCTCTGATTAAAATGTTTCTTTTTGAATTTTCATGTTTTTTTTTCTGGATTCCATCAAGCACACTCAAGCAAGATTGAACTTGTCGGAAAACTTACTCAAACATAAGCACTAACTCTTGATATAATGAAGTAAGTGCTCTTTGTTGGGGTAGATTTAATGACACCTAACTTCAAAAATGTGTCTTTTGAATGAAAAGGCTCCATGAAATATTTGCATCAATTTAAAGGAATTTTATTTGCAACATCCTTTTCATGAATTTATCACTCGCCACTTCCCTAGTCAGTATAATTGACCCAACTTGAGCATTAGCATGGGTATCTGCAAAAGTAAGTGCTACTTGTTGGGTCAGTGTTACAGACCTATTCAACATCCCGTAATAAAATCATATTCTATTCTGACTACTACTGAAATTCGACGAGATATTTTTATCTCTGATTAAAATGTTTCTTTTTGAATTTTCATGTCTTCTTTTCTGGATTCCAACAAGTACACACAAGCAAGATTGAACTTGTCGGAAAACTTACTCAAACATAAGCACTAACTCTTGATATAATGAAGTAAGTGCTCTTTGTTGGGGTAGATTTAATGACACCTAACTTCAAAAATGTGTCTTTTGAATGAAAAGGCTCCATGAAATATTTGCATCAATTTAAAGGAATTTTATTTGCAACATACTTTTCATGAATTTATCACTCACCACTTCCCTAGTCAGTTTAATTGACCCAATTTGAGCATTAGCGTGGGTATCTGCAAAAGTAAGTGCTACTTGTTGGGTCAGTGTTACAGAACTGATCAACATCCCGTGATTAAGTGTTATTCGATTTCGATTACTACTGAAAATCGACAAGCTCTTTTAACCACAATTGCGCATTCAATTAACTGAGTCTTGAGTACTTACCTGAGGTCAAAACAATCTCCCAAGTCAATGGCTCGGTGGGCGGGTTCGGGTTTCAATAGTTGTCTTTTGTATTTATAGTGGGGAACGTTGCATATAACACAACGAAATGATGCTGTGTAGAAGTGGAGTGCATGCCAGAAGAGGAAGAAAAATGCAGTACTGACAATATTTATCACAACGCCTCAAGTAAGTTGTATCTATATAACTCTTGTAATTAGCTTAAATTATCTGAAAAAAATAACTGCTACATGTTGGGAAGAAAAAGCAGTACTTAAAATTCTCAGGAATACTTCACAAATCAATATTATTGACCAAACTTGAGAATCAGCTTGATCATCTACTTAATAAGTGCTACTTGTTGGGGTAGGGTGAGACATAATCAACTTGATTTATATGAAGTGATCTTCCGATTAGTACTGGAAATTGTCAATATGTTTTAAATGCTTTAATTTTCGGGTGTTTTTTTTCTGGATTCCAACAAAAACACTCAATTAAGATTGAACTTGTCGGAAAACTTCCTCAAACATAAGCACTAACTCTTGATATAATGAAGTAAGTGCTCTATGTTGGGGTAGATTTAAAGACACCTAACTTCAAAAATGTCGAAATGAGATCATGGTAAAACTATAAATTTGAATTCAACTTACTTCTTCCCCTGAAACTTGGTCACAAGAATATGGTTTGCCTTTCTAAATGTTCTCTTTTCCTCTTTGTGTTCTATTTTTAATGAGTTTATCACTAGCCATATCCCAAGTCAGTATAATTGACCCAACTTGAGCATTAGCTTGGATATCTGCAAAAGTAAGTGCTACTTGTTGGGGAAGTGTTACAGACCTGATCAACATCCCGTAATAAAGTCCTATTCCATGCCGATTACTACTGATAATCGACAAGATCTTTATATCTCTGATTAAAATGTTTCTATTTGAATTTTCATGCGTTCTTTTCTGGATTCCAACAAGTACACACAAGCAAGATTGAACTTGTCGGAAAACTTACTCAAACATAAGCACTAACTCTTGATATAATGAAGTAAGTGCTCTTTGTTGGGGTAGATTTAAAGACACCTAACTTCAAAAATGTCGAAATAAGATCATGGTAAAACTATAAATTTCAATTCAACTTACTTCTTCCCCTGAAACTTGGTCACAAGAATATGGTTTGCCTTTCTAAATGTTCTCTTTTCCTCTGTGAGTTTTATTTTTAATGAGTTTATCACTAGCCAATTCCCAAGTCAGTATAATTGACCCAACTTGAGCATTATCTTGGATATCTGGAAAAGTAAGTGCTACTTGTTGGGGCAGTGTTACAGACCTGATCAACATCCCGTAATAAAGTCATATTCTATTCTGAATACTACTGAAATTCGACAAGATCTTTTTATCTCTGATTAAAATGTTTCTATTTGAATTTTCATGTTTTTTTTTCTGGATTCCATCAAGCACACTCAAGCAAGATCAAACTTGTCGGAAAATGTCCTCAAACATAAGCACTAACTCTTGATATAATATAGTAAGTGCTCTTTGTTGGGGTACATTTAATGACACTTAACTTCAAAAATGTAGAAATGAGATCATGAAACCCTTGGAATTATAGTTCAACTTAGGATATTTTTTTTCCTCGTGTTCTTCTCCTAAATGTTCAATTGCATTTTTTCAAATGCGTTGTCACCAAAAAACTCAAACAATGGCGCTGCCTTGCGTTTGCTAAAGAAGCCGGTGCTACATATTGGTGTATTTTGAATGAAAAGGCTCCAAAAAATATTTGCATCAATTTAAAGGAATTTTATTTGCAACATCCTTTTCATGAATTTATCACTCGCCACTTCCCTAGTCAGTATAATTGACCCAACTTGAGCATTAGCTTGGGTATCTGCAAAAGTAAGTGCTACTTGTTGGGTCAGTGTTACAGACCTATTCAACATCCCGTAATAAAATCATAATCTATTCTGACTACTACTGAAATTCGACGAGATATTTTTGTCTCTGATTAAAATGTTTCTATTTGAATTTTCATGTCTTCTTTTCTGGATTCCAACAAGTACACACAAGCAAGATTGAACTTGTCCGAAAACTTACTCAAACATAAGCACTAACTCTTGATATAATGAAGTAAGTGCTCTTTGTTGGGGTAGATTTAATGACACCTAACTTCAATAACGTGTCTTTTGAATGAAAAGGCTCCATGAAATATTTGCATCAATTTAAAGGAATTTTATTTGCAACATACTTTTCATGAATTTATCACTCACCACTTCCCTAGTCAGTTTAATTGACCCAATTTGAGCATTAGCGTGGGTATCTGCAAAAGTAAGTGCTACTTGTTGTGTCAGTGTTACAGAACTGATCAACATCCCGTGAGTAAGTGTTATTCGATTTCGATTACTACTGAAAATCGACAAGCTCTTTTAACCACAATTGCGCATTCAATTAACTGAGTCTTGAGTACTTACCTGAGGTCAAAACAATCTCCCAAGTCAATGGCTCGGTGGGCGGGTTCGGGTTTCAATAGTTGTCTTTTGTATTTATAGTGGGGAACGTTGCATATAACACAACGAAATGACGCTGTGTAGAAGTGGAGTGCATGCCAGAAGAGGAAGAAAAATGCAGTACTGACAATATTTATCACAACGCCTCAAGTAAGTTGTATCTATATAACTCTTGTAATTAGCTTAAATTATCTGAAAAAAATAACTGCTACATGTTGGGAAGAAAAAGCAGTACTTAAAATTCTCAGGAATACTTCACAAATCAATATTATTGACCAAACTTGAGAATCAGCTTGATCATCTACTTAATAAGTGCTACTTGTTGGGGTAGGGTGAGACATAATCAACTTGATTTATATGAAGTGATCTTCCGATTAGTACTGGAAATTGTCAATATGTTTTAAATGCTTTAATTTTCGGGTGTTTTTTTTCTGGATTCCAACAAAAACACTCAATTAAGATTGAACTTGTCGGAAAACTTCCTCAAACATAAGCACTAACTCTTGATATAATGAAGTAAGTGCTCTATGTTGGGGTAGATTTAAAGACACCTAACTTCAAAAATGTCGAAATGAGATCATGGTAAAACTATAAATTTGAATTCAACTTACTTCTTCCCCTGAAACTTGGTCACAAGAATATGGTTTGCCTTTCTAAATGTTCTCTTTTCCTCTTTGTGTTCTATTTTTAATGAGTTTATCACTAGCCATATCCCAAGTCAGTATAATTGACCCAACTTGAGCATTAGCTTGGATATCTGCAAAAGTAAGTGCTACTTGTTGGGGAAGTGTTACAGACCTGATCAACATCCCGTAATAAAGTCCTATTCCATTCCGATTACTACTGATAATCGACAAGATCTTTATATCTCTGATTAAAATGTTTCTATTTGAATTTTCATGCGTTCTTTTCTGGATTCCAACAAGTACACACAAGCAAGATTGAACTTGTCGGAAAACTTACTCAAACATAAGCACTAACTCTTGATATAATGAAGTAAGTGCTCTTTGTTGGGGTAGATTTAAAGACACCTAACTTCAAAAATGTCGAAATAAGATCATGGTAAAACTATAAATTTCAATTCAACTTACTTCTTCCCCTGAAACTTGGTCACAAGAATATGGTTTGCCTTTCTAAATGTTCTCTTTTCCTCTGTGAGTTTTATTTTTAATGAGTTTATCACTAGCCAATTCCCAAGTCAGTATAATTGACCCAACTTGAGCATTATCTTGGATATCTGGAAAAGTAAGTGCTACTTGTTGGGGCAGTGTTACAGACCTGATCAACATCCCGTAATAAAGTCATATTCTATTCTGAATACTACTGAAATTCGACAAGATCTTTTTATCTCTGATTAAAATGTTTCTATTTGAATTTTCATGTTTTTTTTTTCTGGATTCCATCAAGCACACTCAAGCAAGATCAAACTTGTCGGAAAATGTCCTCAAACATAAGCACTAACTCTTGATATAATATAGTAAGTGCTCTTTGTTGGGGTACATTTAATGACACTTAACTTCAAAAATGTCGAAATAAGATCATGGTAAAACTATAAATTTCAATTCAACTTACTTCTTCCCCTGAAACTTGGTCACAAGAATATGGTTTGCCTTTCTAAATGTTCTCTTTTCCTCTGTGAGTTTTATTTTTAATGAGTTTATCACTAGCCAATTCCCAAGTCAGTATAATTGACCCAACTTGAGCATTATCTTGGATATCTGGAAAAGTAAGTGCTACTTGTTGGGGCAGTGTTACAGACCTGATTAACATCCCGTAATAAAGTCATATTCTATTCTGAATACTACTGAAATTCGACAAGATCTTTTTATCTCTGATTAAAATGTTTCTATTTGAATTTTCATGTTTTTTTTTCTGGATTCCATCAAGCACACTCAAGCAAGATCAAACTTGTCGGAAAACGTCCTCAAACATAAGCACTAACTCTTGATATAATATAGTAAGTGCTCTTTGTTGGGGTACATTTAATGACACTTAACTTCAAAAATGTAGAAATGAGATCATGAAACCCTTGGAATTATAGTTCAACTTAGGATGTTTTTTTTCCTCGTGTTCTTCTCCTAAATGTTCAATTGCATTTTTTCAAATGCGTTGTCACCAAAAAACTCAAACAATGGCGCTGCCTTGCGTTTGCTAAAGAAGCCGGTGCTACATATTGGTGTATTTTGAATGAAAAGGCTCCAAAAAATATTTGCATCAATTTAAAGGAATTTTATTTGCAACATCCTTTTCATGAATTTATCACTCGCCACTTCCCTAGTCAGTATAATTGACCCAACTAGAGCATTAGCTTGGGTATCTGCAAAAGTAAGTGCTACTTGTTGGGTCAGTGTTACAGACCTGATGAACATCCCGCATTAAAATCATATTCTATTCTGCCTACTACTGAAATTCGACGAAATATTTTTATCTCTGATTAAAATGTTTCTATTTGAATTTTCATGTCTTCTTTTCTGGATAACAACAAGTATACACAAGCAAGATTGAACTTGTCGGAAAACTTACTCAAACATAAGCACTAACTCTTGATATAATGAAGTAAGTGCTCTTTGTAGGGGTAGACTTAATGACACCTAACTTCAAAAATGTCGAAATGAGATCATGGTAAAACTATAAATTTGACTTCAACTTACTTCTTCCCCTGTAACTTGGTCACAGGCATATGATTTGCCTTTCTAAATGTTTTTTACTCCTCTTCGTGTTCTATTTTTAATGAGTTCATCACTAGCCAATTCCAAAGTCAGTATAATTGACCCAACTTGAGCATTAGCTTGGATATCTTTAAAAGTAAGTGCTACTTGTTGGGGCAGTGTTACAGACCTGATCAACATCCCGTAATAAAGTCATATTCTATTCTGACTACTACTGAAATTCGACGGGATATTTTTATCTCTGATTAAAATGTTTCTTTTTGAATTTTCATGTTTTTTTTTCTGGATTCCATCAAGCACACTCAAGCAAGATTGAACTTGTCGGAAAACTTACTCAAACATAAGCACTAACTCTTGATATAATGAAGTAAGTGCTCTTTGTTGGGGTAGATTTAAAGACACCTAATTTCAAAAATGTCGAAATAAGATCATGGTAAAACTATAAATTTCAATTCAACTTACTTCTTCCCCTGAAACTTGGTCACAAGAATATGGTTTGCCTTTCTAAATGTTCTCTCTTCCTCTGTGAGTTTTATTTTTAATGAGTTTATCACTAGCCAATTCCCAAGTCAGTATAATTGACCCAACTTGAGCATTAGCTTGGATATCTGGAAAAGTAAGTGCTACTTGTTGGGGCAGTGTTACAGACCTGATCAACATCCCGTAATAAAGTCATATTCTATTCTGACTACTACTGAAATTCGACAAGATCTTTTTATCTCTGATTAAAATGTTTCTATTTGAATTTTCATGTTTTTTTTTCTGGATTCCATCAAGCACACTCAAGCAAGATCAAACTTGTCGGAAAATGTCCTCAAACATAAGCACTAACTCTTGATATAATATAGTAAGTGCTCTTTGTTGGGGTACATTTAATGACACTTAACTTCAAAAATGTAGAAATGAGATCATGAAACCCTTGGAATTATAGTTCAACTTAGGATGTTTTTTTTCCTCGTGTTCTTCTCCTTAATGTTCAATTGCGTTTTTTCAAAAGCGTTGTCACCAAAAAACTCAAACAATGGCGCTGCCTTGCGTTTGCTAAAGAAGCCGGTGCTACATATTGGTGTATTTTGAATGAAAAGGCTCCAAAAAATATTTGCATCAATTTAAAGGAATTTTATTTGCAACATCCTTTTCATGAATTTATCACTCGCCACTTCCCTAGTCAGTATAATTGACCCAACTTGAGCATTAGCTTGGGTATCTGCAAAAGTAAGTGCTACTTGTTGGGTCAGTATTACAGACCTATTCAACATCCCGTAATAAAATCATAATCTATTCTGACTACTACTGAAATTCGACGAGATATTTTTGTCTCTGATTAAAATGTTTCTATTTGAATTTTCATGTCTTCTTTTCTGGATTCCAACAAGTACACACAAGCAAGATTGAACTTGTCGGAAAACTTACTCAAACATAAGCACTAACTCTTGATATAATGAAGTAAGTGCTCTTTGTTGGGGTAGATTTAAAGACACCTAACTTCAAAAATGTGTCTTTTGAATAAAAAGGCTCCATGAAATATTTGCATCAATTTAAAGGAATTTTATTTGCAACATACTTTTCATGAATTTATCACTCACCACTTCCCTAGTCAGTATAATTGACCCAATTTAAGCATTAGCTTGGGTATCTCCAAAAGTAAGTGCTACTTGTTGGGTCAGTGTTACAGAACTGATCAACATCCCGTGATTAAGTGTTATTTGATTTCGATTACTACTGAAAATCGACCAATTCTTTTAACCACAATTGCGCATTCAATTAACTGAGTCTTGAGTACTTACCTCAGGTCAAAACAATCTCCCAAGTCAATGGCTCGGTGGGCGGGTTCGGGTTTCAATAGTTGTCTTTTGTATTTATAGTGGGGAACGTTGCATATAACACAACGAAATGACGCTGTGTAGAAGTGGAGTGCCTGCCAGAAGAGGAAGAAAAATGCAGTGCTGACAATATTTATCACAACACCTCAAGTAAGTTGTATCTATATAACTCTTGTAATTAGCTTAAATTATCTGAAAAAAATAACTGCTACATGTTGGGAAGAAAAAGCAGTACTGAGAATTCTCAGGAATACTTCACAAATCAATATTATTGACCAAACTTGAGAATCAGCTTGATCCTTTACTTAATAAGTGCTACTTGTTGGGGTAGGGTGAGACATAATCAACTTGATTTATATGAAGTGATCTTCCGATTAGTACTGGAAATTGTCAATATGTTTTAAATGCTTTAATTTTCGGGTGTTTTTTTTCTGGATTCCAACAAAAACACTCAATTAAGATTGAACTTGTCGGAAAACTTCCTCAAACATAAGCACTAACTCTTGATATAATGAAGTAAGTGCTCTATGTTGGGTTAGATTTAAAGACACCTAACTTCAAAAATGTCGAAATGAGATCATGGTAAAACTATAAATTTGAATTCAACTTACTTCTTCCCCTGAAACTTGGTCACAAGAATATGGTTTGCCTGTCTAAATGTTCTCTTTTCCTCTTTGTGTTCTATTTTTAATGAGTTTATCACTAGCCATATCCCAAGTCAGTATAATTGACCCAACTTGAGCATTAGCTTGGATATCTGCAAAAGTAAGTGCTACTTGTTGGGGAAGTGTTACAGACCTGATCAACATCCCGTAATAAAGTCCTATTCCATTCCGATTACTACTGATAATCGACAAGATCTTTATATCTCTGATTAAAATGTTTCTATTTGAATTTTCATGCGTTCTTTTCTGGATTCCAACAAGTACACACAAGCAAGATTGAACTTGTCGGAAAATGTCCTCAAACATAAGCACTAACTCTTGATATAATATAGTAAGTGCTCTTTGTTGGGGTACATTTAATGACACTTAACTTCAAAAATGTAGAAATGAGATCATGAAACCCTTGGAATTATAGTTCAACTTAGGATGTTTTTTTTCCTCGTGTTCTTCTCCTAAATGTTCAATTGCATTTTTTCAAATGCGTTGTCACCAAAAAACTCAAACAATGGCGCTGCCTTGCGTTTGCTAAAGAAGCCGGTGCTACATATTGGTGTATTTTGAATGAAAAGGCTCCAAAAAATATTTGCATCAATTTAAAGGAATTTTATTTGCAACATCCTTTTCATGAATTTATCACTCGCCACTTCCCTAGTCAGTATAATTGACCCAACTAGAGCATTAGCTTGGGTATCTGCAAAAGTAAGTGCTACTTGTTGGGTCAGTGTTACAGACCTATTCAACATCCCGTAATAAAATCATAATCTATTCTGACTACTACTGAAATTCGACGAGATATTTTTGTCTCTGATTAAAATGTTTCTATTTGAATTTTCATGTCTTCTTTTCTGGATTCCAACAAGTACACACAAGCAAGATTGAACTTGTCCGAAAACTTACTCAAACATAAGCACTAACTCTTGATATAATGAAGTAAGTGCTCTTTGTTGGGGTAGATTTAAAGACACCTAACTTCAAAAATGTGTCTTTTGAATAAAAAGGCTCCATGAAATATTTGCATCAATTTAAAGGAATTTTATTTGCAACATCCTTTTCATGAATTTATCACTCGCCACTTCCCTAGTCAGTATAATTGACCCAACTAGAGCATTAGCTTGGGTATCTGCAAAAGTAAGTGCTACTTGTTGGGTCAGTGTTACAGACCTGATGAACATCCCGCATTAAAATCATATTCTATTCTGACTACTACTGAAATTCGACGAAATATTTTTATCTCTGATTAAAATGTTTCTATTTGAATTTTCATGTCTTCTTTTCTGGATAACAACAAGTACACACAAGCAAGATTGAACTTGTCGGAAAACTTACTCAAACATAAGCACTAACTCTTGATATAATGAAGTAAGTGCTCTTTGTTGGGGTAGACTTAATGACACCTAACTTCAAAAATGTCGAAATGAGATCATGGTAAAACTATAAATTTGACTTCAACTTACTTCTTCCCCTGTAACTTGGTCACAGGCATATGATTTGCCTTTCTAAATGTTTTTTCCTCCTCTTCGTGTTCTATTTTTAATGAGTTCATCACTAGCCAATTCCAAAGTCAGTATAATTGACCCAACTTGAGCATTAGCTTGGATATCTGGAAAAGTAAGTGCTACTTGTTGGGGCAGTGTTACAGACCTGATCAACATCCCGTAATAAAGTCATATTCTATTCTGAATACTACTGAAATTCGACAAGATCTTTTTATCTCTGATTAAAATGTTTCTATTTGAATTTTCATGTTTTTTTTTCTGGATTCCATCAAGCACACTCAAGCAAGATCAAACTTGTCGGAAAATGTCCTCAAACATAAGCACTAACTCTTGATATAATATAGTAAGTGCTCTTTGTTGGGGTACATTTAATGACACTTAACTTCAAAAATGTAGAAATAAGATCATGAAACCCTTGGAATTATAGTTCAACTTAGGATGTTTTTTTTCCTCGTGTTCTTCTCCTTAATGTTCAATTGCGTTTTTTCAAAAGCGTTGTCACCAAAAAACTCAAACAATGGTGCTGCCTTGCGTTTGCTAAAGAAGCCGGTGCTACATATTGGTGTATTTTGAATGAAAAGGCTCCAAAAAATATTTGCATCAATTTAAAGGAATTTTATTTGCAACATCCTTTTCATGAATTTATCACTCGCCACTTCCCTAGTCAGTATAATTGACCCAACTAGAGCATTAGCTTGGGTATCTGCAAAAGTAAGTGCTACTTGTTGGGTCAGTGTTACAGACCTGATGAACATCCCGCATTAAAATCATATTCTATTCTGACTACTACTGAAATTCGACGAAATATTTTTATCTCTGATTAAAATGTTTCTATTTGAATTTTCATGTCTTCTTTTCTGGATAACAACAAGTACACACAAGCAAGATTGAACTTGTCGGAAAACTTACTCAAACATAAGCACTAACTCTTGATATAATGAAGTAAGTGCTCTTTGTTGGGGTAGACTTAATGACACCTAACTTCAAAAATGTCGAAATGAGATCATGGTAAAACTATAAATTTGACTTCAACTTACTTCTTCCCCTGTAACTTGGTCACAGGCATATGATTTGCCTTTCTAAATGTTTTTTACTCCTCTTCGTGTTCTATTTTTAATGAGTTCATCACTAGCCAATTCCAAAGTCAGTCTAATTGACCCAACTTGAGCATTAGCTTGGATATCTTTAAAAGTAAGTGCTACTTGTTGGGGCAGTGTTACAGACCTGATCAACATCCCGTAATAAAGTCATATTCTATTCTGACTACTACTGAAATTCGACGGGATATTTTTATCTCTGATTAAAATGTTTCTTTTTGAATTTTCATGTTTTTTTTTCTGGATTCCATCAAGCACACTCAAGCAAGATTGAACTTGTCGGAAAACTTACTCAAACATAAGCACTAACTCTTGATATAATGAAGTAAGTGCTCTTTGTTGGGGTAGATTTAAAGACACCTAATTTCAAAAATGTCGAAATAAGATCATGGTAAAACTATAAATTTCAATTCAACTTACTTCTTCCCCTGAAACTTGGTCACAAGAATATGGTTTGCCTTTCTAAATGTTCTCTCTTCCTCTGTGAGTTTTATTTTTAATGAGTTTATCACTAGCCAATTCCCAAGTCAGTATAATTGACCCAACTTGAGCATTAGCTTGGATATCTGGAAAAGTAAGTGCTACTTGTTGGGGCAGTGTTACAGACCTGATCAACATCCCGTAATAAAGTCATATTCTATTCTGACTACTACTGAAATTCGACAAGATCTTTTTATCTCTGATTAAAATGTTTCTATTTGAATTTTCATGTTTTTTTTTCTGGATTCCATCAAGCACACTCAAGCAAGATCAAACTTGTCGGAAAATGTCCTCAAACATAAGCACTAACTCTTGATATAATATAGTAAGTGCTCTTTGTTGGGGTACATTTAATGACACTTAACTTCAAAAATGTAGAAATGAGATCATGAAACCCTTGGAATTATAGTTCAACTTAGGATGTTTTTTTTCCTCGTGTTCTTCTCCTTAATGTTCAATTGCGTTTTTTCAAAAGCGTTGTCACCAAAAAACTCAAACAATGGCGCTGCCTTGCGTTTGCTAAAGAAGCCGGTGCTACATATTGGTGTATTTTGAATGAAAAGGCTCCAAAAAATATTTGCATCAATTTAAAGGAATTTTATTTGCAACATCCTTTTCATGAATTTATCACTCGCCACTTCCCTAGTCAGTATAATTGACCCAACTTGAGCATTAGCTTGGGTATCTGCAAAAGTAAGTGCTACTTGTTGGGTCAGTATTACAGACCTATTCAACATCCCGTAATAAAATCATAATCTATTCTGACTACTACTGAAATTCGACGAGATATTTTTGTCTCTGATTAAAATGTTTCTATTTGAATTTTCATGTCTTCTTTTCTGGATTCCAACAAGTACACACAAGCAAGATTGAACTTGTCGGAAAACTTACTCAAACATAAGCACTAACTCTTGATATAATGAAGTAAGTGCTCTTTGTTGGGGTAGATTTAAAGACACCTAACTTCAAAAATGTGTCTTTTGAATAAAAAGGCTCCATGAAATATTTGCATCAATTTAAAGGAATTTTATTTGCAACATACTTTTCATGAATTTATCACTCACCACTTCCCTAGTCAGTATAATTGACCCAATTTAAGCATTAGCTTGGGTATCTCCAAAAGTAAGTGCTACTTGTTGGGTCAGTGTTACAGAACTGATCAACATCCCGTGATTAAGTGTTATTTGATTTCGATTACTACTGAAAATCGACCAATTCTTTTAACCACAATTGCGCATTCAATTAACTGAGTCTTGAGTACTTACCTCAGGTCAAAACAATCTCCCAAGTCAATGGCTCGGTGGGCGGGTTCGGGTTTCAATAGTTGTCTTTTGTATTTATAGTGGGGAACGTTGCATATAACACAACGAAATGACGCTGTGTAGAAGTGGAGTGCCTGCCAGAAGAGGAAGAAAAATGCAGTGCTGACAATATTTATCACAACACCTCAAGTAAGTTGTATCTATATAACTCTTGTAATTAGCTTAAATTATCTGAAAAAAATAACTGCTACATGTTGGGAAGAAAAAGCAGTACTGAGAATTCTCAGGAATACTTCACAAATCAATATTATTGACCAAACTTGAGAATCAGCTTGATCCTTTACTTAATAAGTGCTACTTGTTGGGGTAGGGTGAGACATAATCAACTTGATTTATATGAAGTGATCTTCCGATTAGTACTGGAAATTGTCAATATGTTTTAAATGCTTTAATTTTCGGGTGTTTTTTTTCTGGATTCCAACAAAAACACTCAATTAAGATTGAACTTGTCGGAAAACTTCCTCAAACATAAGCACTAACTCTTGATATAATGAAGTAAGTGCTCTATGTTGGGTTAGATTTAAAGACACCTAACTTCAAAAATGTCGAAATGAGATCATGGTAAAACTATAAATTTGAATTCAACTTACTTCTTCCCCTGAAACTTGGTCACAAGAATATGGTTTGCCTGTCTAAATGTTCTCTTTTCCTCTTTGTGTTCTATTTTTAATGAGTTTATCACTAGCCATATCCCAAGTCAGTATAATTGACCCAACTTGAGCATTAGCTTGGATATCTGCAAAAGTAAGTGCTACTTGTTGGGGAAGTGTTACAGACCTGATCAACATCCCGTAATAAAGTCCTATTCCATTCCAATTACTACTGATAATCGACAAGATCTTTATATCTCTGATTAAAATGTTTCTATTTGAATTTTCATGCGTTCTTTTCTGGATTCCAACAAGTACACACAAGCAAGATTGAACTTGTGGGAAAACTTACTCAAACATAAGCACTAACTCTTGATATAATGAAGTAAGTGCTCTTTGTTGGGGTAGATTTAAAGACACCTAACTTCAAAAATGTCGAAATAAGATCATGGTAAAACTATAAATTTCAATTCAACTTACTTCTTCCCCTGAAACTTGGTCACAAGAATATGGTTTGCCTTTCTAAATGTTCTCTTTTCCTCTGTGAGTTTTATTTTTAATGAGTTTATCACTAGCCAATTCCCAAGTCAGTATAATTGACCCAACTTGAGCATTATCTTGGATATCTGGAAAAGTAAGTGCTACTTGTTGGGGCAGTGTTACAGACCTGATCAACATCCCGTAATAAAGTCATATTCTATTCTGAATACTACTGAAATTCGACAAGATCTTTTTATCTCTGATTAAAATGTTTCTATTTGAATTTTCATGTTTTTTTTTCTGGATTCCATCAAGCACACTCAAGCAAGATCAAACTTGTCGGAAAATGTCCTCAAACATAAGCACTAACTCTTGATATAATATAGTAAGTGCTCTTTGTTGGGGTACATTTAATGACACTTAACTTCAAAAATGTAGAAATGAGATCATGAAACCCTTGGAATTATAGTTCAACTTAGGATGTTTTTTTTCCTCGTGTTCTTCTCCTAAATGTTCAATTGCATTTTTTCAAATGCGTTGTCACCAAAAAACTCAAACAATGGCGCTGCCTTGCGTTTGCTAAAGAAGCCGGTGCTACATATTGGTGTATTTTGAATGAAAAGGCTCCAAAAAATATTTGCATCAATTTAAAGGAATTTTATTTGCAACATCCTTTTCATGAATTTATCACTCGCCACTTCCCTAGTCAGTATAATTGACCCAACTAGAGCATTAGCTTGGGTATCTGCAAAAGTAAGTGCTACTTGTTGGGTCAGTGTTACAGACCTGATGGACATCCCGCATTAAAATCATATTCTATTCTGACTACTACTGAAATTCGACGAAATATTTTTATCTCTGATTAAAATGTTTCTATTTGAATTTTCATGTCTTCTTTTCTGGATAACAACAAGTACACACAAGCAAGATTGAACTTGTCGGAAAACTTACTCAAACATAAGCACTAACTCTTGATATAATGAAGTAAGTGCTCTTTGTTGGGGTAGACTTAATGACACCTAACTTCAAAAATGTCGAAATGAGATCATGGTAAAACTATAAATTTGACTTCAACTTACTTCTTCCCCTGTAACTTGGTCACAGGCATATGATTTGCCTTTCTAAATGTTTTTTCCTCCTCTTCGTGTTCTATTTTTAATGAGTTCATCACTAGCCAATTCCAAAGTCAGTATAATTGACCCAACTTGAGCATTAGCTTGGATATCTTTAAAAGTAAGTGCTACTTGTTGGGGCAGTGTTACAGACATGATCAACATCCCGTAATAAAGTCATATTCTATTCTGACTACTACTGAAATTCGACGGGATATTTTTATCTCTGATTAAAATGTTTCTTTTTGAATTTTCATGTTTTTTTTCTGGATTCCATCAAGCACACTCAAGCAAGATTGAACTTGTCGGAAAACTTACTCAAACATAAGCACTAACTCTTGATATAATGAAGTAAGTGCTCTTTGTTGGGGTAGATTTAAAGACACCTAACTTCAAAAATGTCGAAATAAGATCATGGTAAAACTAAAAATTTCAATTCAACTTACTTCTTCCCCTGAAACTTGGTCACAAGAATATGGTTTGCCTTTCTAAATGTTCTCTCTTCCTCTGTGAGTTTTATTTTTAATGAGTTTATCACTAGCCAATTCCCAAGTCAGTATAATTGACCCAACTTGAGCATTAGCTTGGATATCTGGAAAAGTAAGTGCTACTTGTTGGGGCAGTGTTACAGACCTGATCAACATCCCGTAATAAAGTCATATTCTATTCTGACTACTACTGAAATTCGACAAGATCTTTTTATCTCTGATTAAAATGTTTCTATTTGAATTTTCATGTTTTTTTTTCTGGATTCCATCAAGCACACTCAAGCAAGATCAAACTTGTCGGAAAATGTCCTCAAACATAAGCACTAACTCTTGATATAATATAGTAAGTGCTCTTTGTTGGGGTACATTTAATGACACTTAACTTCAAAAATGTAGAAATGAGATCATGAAACCCTTGGAATTATAGTTCAACTTAGGATGTTTTTTTTCCTCGTGTTCTTCTCCTTAATGTTCAATTGCGTTTTTTCAAAAGCGTTGTCACCAAAAAACTCAAACAATGGCGCTGCCTTGCGTTTGCTAAAGAAGCCGGTGCTACATATTGGTGTATTTTGAATGAAAAGGCTCCAAAAAATATTTGCATCAATTTAAAGGAATTTTATTTGCAACATCCTTTTCATGAATTTATCACTCGCCACTTCCCTAGTCAGTATAATTGACCCAACTAGAGCATTAGCTTGGGTATCTGCAAAAGTAAGTGCTACTTGTTGGGTCAGTGTTACAGACCTGATGAACATCCCGCATTAAAATCATATTCTATTCTGACTACTACTGAAATTCGACGAAATATTTTTATCTCTGATTAAAATGTTTCTATTTGAATTTTCATGTCTTCTTTTCTGGATAACAACAAGTACACACAAGCAAGATTGAACTTGTCGGAAAACTTACTCAAACATAAGCACTAACTCTTGATATAATGAAGTAAGTGCTCTTTGTTGGGGTAGACTTAATGACACCTAACTTCAAAAATGTCGAAATGAGATCATGGTAAAACTATAAATTTGACTTCAACTTACTTCTTCCCCTGTAACTTGGTCACAGGCATATGATTTGCCTTTCTAAATGTTTTTTCCTCCTCTTCGTGTTCTATTTTTAATGAGTTCATCACTAGCCAATTCCAAAGTCAGTATAATTGACCCAACTTGAGCATTAGCTTGGATATCTTTAAAAGTAAGTGCTACTTGTTGGGGCAGTGTTACAGACATGATCAACATCCCGTAATAAAGTCATATTCTATTCTGACTACTACTGAAATTCGACGGGATATTTTTATCTCTGATTAAAATGTTTCTTTTTGAATTTTCATGTTTTTTTTCTGGATTCCATCAAGCACACTCAAGCAAGATTGAACTTGTCGGAAAACTTACTCAAACATAAGCACTAACTCTTGATATAATGAAGTAAGTGCTCTTTGTTGGGGTAGATTTAAAGACACCTAACTTCAAAAATGTCGAAATAAGATCATGGTAAAACTAAAAATTTCAATTCAACTTACTTCTTCCCCTGAAACTTGGTCACAAGAATATGGTTTGCCTTTCTAAATGTTCTCTCTTCCTCTGTGAGTTTTATTTTTAATGAGTTTATCACTAGCCAATTCCCAAGTCAGTATAATTGACCCAACTTGAGCATTAGCTTGGATATCTGGAAAAGTAAGTGCTACTTGTTGGGGCAGTGTTACAGACCTGATCAACATCCCGTAATAAAGTCATATTCTATTCTGACTACTACTGAAATTCGACAAGATCTTTTTATCTCTGATTAAAATGTTTCTATTTGAATTTTCATGTTTTTTTTTCTGGATTCCATCAAGCACACTCAAGCAAGATCAAACTTGTCGGAAAATGTCCTCAAACATAAGCACTAACTCTTGATATAATATAGTAAGTGCTCTTTGTTGGGGTACATTTAATGACACTTAACTTCAAAAATGTAGAAATGAGATCATGAAACCCTTGGAATTATAGTTCAACTTAGGATGTTTTTTTTCCTCGTGTTCTTCTCCTAAATGTTCAATTGCATTTTTTCAAATGCGTTGTCACCAAAAAACTCAAACAATGGCGCTGCCTTGCGTTTGCTAAAGAAGCCGGTGCTACATATTGGTGTATTTTGAATGAAAAGGCTCCAAAAAATATTTGCATCAATTTAAAGGAATTTTATTTGCAACATCCTTTTCATGAATTTATCACTCGCCACTTCCCTAGTCAGTATAATTGACCCAACTTGAGCATTAGCTTGGGTATCTGCAAAAGTAAGTGCTACTTGTTGGGTCAGTGTTACAGACCTATTCAACATCCCGTAATAAAATCATAATCTATTCTGACTACTACTGAAATTCGACGAGATATTTTTGTCTCTGATTAAAATGTTTCTATTTGAATTTTCATGTCTTCTTTTCTGGATTCCAACAAGTACACACAAGCAAGATTGAACTTGTCCGAAAACTTACTCAAACATAAGCACTAACTCTTGATATAATGAAGTAAGTGCTCTTTGTTGGGGTAGATTTAAAGACACCTAACTTCAAAAATGTGTCTTTTAAAATAAAAAGGCTCCATGAAATATTTGCATCAATTTAAAGGAATTTTATTTGCAACATACTTTTCATGAATTTATCACTCACCACTTCCCTAGTCAGTATAATTGACCCAATTTAAGCATTAGCTTGGGTATCTCCAAAAGTAAGTGCTACTTGTTGGGTCAGTGTTACAGAACTGATCAACATCCCGTGATTAAGTGTTATTTGATTTCGATTACTACTGAAAATCGACCAATTCTTTTAACCACAATTGCGCATTCAATTAACTGAGTCTTGAGTACTTACCTCAGGTCAAAACAATCTCCCAAGTCAATGGCTCGGTGGGCGGGTTCGGGTTTCAATAGTTGTCTTTTGTATTTATAGTGGGGAACGTTGCATATAACACAACAAAATGACGCTGTGTAGAAGTGGAGTGCCTGCCAGAAGAGGAAGAAAAATGCAGTGCTGACAATATTTATCACAACACCTCAAGTAAGTTGTATCTATATAACTCTTGTAATTAGCTTAAATTATCTGAAAAAAATAACTGCTACATGTTGGGAAGAAAAAGCAGTACTGAGAATTCTCAGGAATACTTCACAAATCAATATTATTGACCAAACTTGAGAATCAGCTTGATCCTTTACTTAATAAGTGCTACTTGTTGGGGTAGGGTGAGACATAATCAACTTGATTTATATGAAGTGATCTTCCGATTAGTACTGGAAATTGTCAATATGTTTTAAATGCTTTAATTTTCGGGTGTTTTTTTTCTGGATTCCAACAAAAACACTCAATTAAGATTGAACTTGTCGGAAAACTTCCTCAAACATAAGCACTAACTCTTGATATAATGAAGTAAGTGCTCTATGTTGGGTTAGATTTAAAGACACCTAACTTCAAAAATGTCGAAATGAGATCATGGTAAAACTATAAATTTGAATTCAACTTACTTCTTCCCCTGAAACTTGGTCACAAGAATATGGTTTGCCTGTCTAAATGTTCTCTTTTCCTCTTTGTGTTCTATTTTTAATGAGTTTATCACTAGCCATATCCCAAGTCAGTATAATTGACCCAACTTGAGCATTAGCTTGGATATCTGCAAAAGTAAGTGCTACTTGTTGGGGAAGTGTTACAGACCTGATCAACATCCCGTAATAAAGTCCTATTCCATTCCAATTACTACTGATAATCGACAAGATCTTTATATCTCTGATTAAAATGTTTCTATTTGAATTTTCATGCGTTCTTTTCTGGATTCCAACAAGTACACACAAGCAAGATTGAACTTGTGGGAAAACTTACTCAAACATAAGCACTAACTCTTGATATAATGAAGTAAGTGCTCTTTGTTGGGGTAGATTTAAAGACACCTAACTTCAAAAATGTCGAAATAAGATCATGGTAAAACTATAAATTTCAATTCAACTTACTTCTTCCCCTGAAACTTGGTCACAAGAATATGGTTTGCCTTTCTAAATGTTCTCTTTTCCTCTGTGAGTTTTATTTTTAATGAGTTTATCACTAGCCAATTCCCAAGTCAGTATAATTGACCCAACTTGAGCATTATCTTGGATATCTGGAAAAGTAAGTGCTACTTGTTGGGGCAGTGTTACAGACCTGATCAACATCCCGTAATAAAGTCATATTCTATTCTGAATACTACTGAAATTCGACAAGATCTTTTTATCTCTGATTAAAATGTTTCTATTTGAATTTTCATGTTTTTTTTTCTGGATTCCATCAAGCACACTCAAGCAAGATCAAACTTGTCGGAAAATGTCCTCAAACATAAGCACTAACTCTTGATATAATATAGTAAGTGCTCTTTGTTGGGGTACATTTAATGACACTTAACTTCAAAAATGTAGAAATGAGATCATGAAACCCTTGGAATTATAGTTCAACTTAGGATGTTTTTTTTCCTCGTGTTCTTCTCCTAAATGTTCAATTGCATTTTTTCAAATGCGTTGTCACCAAAAAACTCAAACAATGGCGCTGCCTTGCGTTTGCTAAAGAAGCCGGTGCTACATATTGGTGTATTTTGAATGAAAAGGCTCCAAAAAATATTTGCATCAATTTAAAGGAATTTTATTTGCAACATCCTTTTCATGAATTTATCACTCGCCACTTCCCTAGTCAGTATAATTGACCCAACTAGAGCATTAGCTTGGGTATCTGCAAAAGTAAGTGCTACTTGTTGGGTCAGTGTTACAGACCTGATGGACATCCCGCATTAAAATCATATTCTATTCTGACTACTACTGAAATTCGACGAAATATTTTTATCTCTGATTAAAATGTTTCTATTTGAATTTTCATGTCTTCTTTTCTGGATAACAACAAGTACACACAAGCAAGATTGAACTTGTCGGAAAACTTACTCAAACATAAGCACTAACTCTTGATATAATGAAGTAAGTGCTCTTTGTTGGGGTAGACTTAATGACACCTAACTTCAAAAATGTCGAAATGAGATCATGGTAAAACTATAAATTTGACTTCAACTTACTTCTTCCCCTGTAACTTGGTCACAGGCATATGATTTGCCTTTCTAAATGTTTTTTCCTCCTCTTCGTGTTCTATTTTTAATGAGTTCATCACTAGCCAATTCCAAAGTCAGTATAATTGACCCAACTTGAGCATTAGCTTGGATATCTTTAAAAGTAAGTGCTACTTGTTGGGGCAGTGTTACAGACATGATCAACATCCCGTAATAAAGTCATATTCTATTCTGACTACTACTGAAATTCGACGGGATATTTTTATCTCTGATTAAAATGTTTCTTTTTGAATTTTCATGTTTTTTTTCTGGATTCCATCAAGCACACTCAAGCAAGATTGAACTTGTCGGAAAACTTACTCAAACATAAGCACTAACTCTTGATATAATGAAGTAAGTGCTCTTTGTTGGGGTAGATTTAAAGACACCTAACTTCAAAAATGTCGAAATAAGATCATGGTAAAACTAAAAATTTCAATTCAACTTACTTCTTCCCCTGAAACTTGGTCACAAGAATATGGTTTGCCTTTCTAAATGTTCTCTCTTCCTCTGTGAGTTTTATTTTTAATGAGTTTATCACTAGCCAATTCCCAAGTCAGTATAATTGACCCAACTTGAGCATTAGCTTGGATATCTGGAAAAGTAAGTGCTACTTGTTGGGGCAGTGTTACAGACCTGATCAACATCCCGTAATAAAGTCATATTCTATTCTGACTACTACTGAAATTCGACAAGATCTTTTTATCTCTGATTAAAATGTTTCTATTTGAATTTTCATGTTTTTTTTTCTGGATTCCATCAAGCACACTCAAGCAAGATCAAACTTGTCGGAAAATGTCCTCAAACATAAGCACTAACTCTTGATATAATATAGTAAGTGCTCTTTGTTGGGGTACATTTAATGACACTTAACTTCAAAAATGTAGAAATGAGATCATGAAACCCTTGGAATTATAGTTCAACTTAGGATGTTTTTTTTCCTCGTGTTCTTCTCCTTAATGTTCAATTGCGTTTTTTCAAAAGCGTTGTCACCAAAAAACTCAAACAATGGCGCTGCCTTGCGTTTGCTAAAGAAGCCGGTGCTACATATTGGTGTATTTTGAATGAAAAGGCTCCAAAAAATATTTGCATCAATTTAAAGGAATTTTATTTGCAACATCCTTTTCATGAATTTATCACTCGCCACTTCCCTAGTCAGTATAATTGACCCAACTAGAGCATTAGCTTGGGTATCTGCAAAAGTAAGTGCTACTTGTTGGGTCAGTGTTACAGACCTGATGAACATCCCGCATTAAAATCATATTCTATTCTGACTACTACTGAAATTCGACGAAATATTTTTATCTCTGATTAAAATGTTTCTATTTGAATTTTCATGTCTTCTTTTCTGGATAACAACAAGTACACACAAGCAAGATTGAACTTGTCGGAAAACTTACTCAAACATAAGCACTAACTCTTGATATAATGAAGTAAGTGCTCTTTGTTGGGGTAGACTTAATGACACCTAACTTCAAAAATGTCGAAATGAGATCATGGTAAAACTATAAATTTGACTTCAACTTACTTCTTCCCCTGTAACTTGGTCACAGGCATATGATTTGCCTTTCTAAATGTTTTTTCCTCCTCTTCGTGTTCTATTTTTAATGAGTTCATCACTAGCCAATTCCAAAGTCAGTATAATTGACCCAACTTGAGCATTAGCTTGGATATCTTTAAAAGTAAGTGCTACTTGTTGGGGCAGTGTTACAGACATGATCAACATCCCGTAATAAAGTCATATTCTATTCTGACTACTACTGAAATTCGACGGGATATTTTTATCTCTGATTAAAATGTTTCTTTTTGAATTTTCATGTTTTTTTTCTGGATTCCATCAAGCACACTCAAGCAAGATTGAACTTGTCGGAAAACTTACTCAAACATAAGCACTAACTCTTGATATAATGAAGTAAGTGCTCTTTGTTGGGGTAGATTTAAAGACACCTAACTTCAAAAATGTCGAAATAAGATCATGGTAAAACTAAAAATTTCAATTCAACTTACTTCTTCCCCTGAAACTTGGTCACAAGAATATGGTTTGCCTTTCTAAATGTTCTCTCTTCCTCTGTGAGTTTTATTTTTAATGAGTTTATCACTAGCCAATTCCCAAGTCAGTATAATTGACCCAACTTGAGCATTAGCTTGGATATCTGGAAAAGTAAGTGCTACTTGTTGGGGCAGTGTTACAGACCTGATCAACATCCCGTAATAAAGTCATATTCTATTCTGACTACTACTGAAATTCGACAAGATCTTTTTATCTCTGATTAAAATGTTTCTATTTGAATTTTCATGTTTTTTTTTCTGGATTCCATCAAGCACACTCAAGCAAGATCAAACTTGTCGGAAAATGTCCTCAAACATAAGCACTAACTCTTGATATAATATAGTAAGTGCTCTTTGTTGGGGTACATTTAATGACACTTAACTTCAAAAATGTAGAAATGAGATCATGAAACCCTTGGAATTATAGTTCAACTTAGGATGTTTTTTTTCCTCGTGTTCTTCTCCTAAATGTTCAATTGCATTTTTTCAAATGCGTTGTCACCAAAAAACTCAAACAATGGCGCTGCCTTGCGTTTGCTAAAGAAGCCGGTGCTACATATTGGTGTATTTTGAATGAAAAGGCTCCAAAAAATATTTGCATCAATTTAAAGGAATTTTATTTGCAACATCCTTTTCATGAATTTATCACTCGCCACTTCCCTAGTCAGTATAATTGACCCAACTTGAGCATTAGCTTGGGTATCTGCAAAAGTAAGTGCTACTTGTTGGGTCAGTGTTACAGACCTATTCAACATCCCGTAATAAAATCATAATCTATTCTGACTACTACTGAAATTCGACGAGATATTTTTGTCTCTGATTAAAATGTTTCTATTTGAATTTTCATGTCTTCTTTTCTGGATTCCAACAAGTACACACAAGCAAGATTGAACTTGTCCGAAAACTTACTCAAACATAAGCACTAACTCTTGATATAATGAAGTAAGTGCTCTTTGTTGGGGTAGATTTAAAGACACCTAACTTCAAAAATGTGTCTTTTAAAATAAAAAGGCTCCATGAAATATTTGCATCAATTTAAAGGAATTTTATTTGCAACATACTTTTCATGAATTTATCACTCACCACTTCCCTAGTCAGTATAATTGACCCAATTTAAGCATTAGCTTGGGTATCTCCAAAAGTAAGTGCTACTTGTTGGGTCAGTGTTACAGAACTGATCAACATCCCGTGATTAAGTGTTATTTGATTTCGATTACTACTGAAAATCGACCAATTCTTTTAACCACAATTGCGCATTCAATTAACTGAGTCTTGAGTACTTACCTCAGGTCAAAACAATCTCCCAAGTCAATGGCTCGGTGGGCGGGTTCGGGTTTCAATAGTTGTCTTTTGTATTTATAGTGGGGAACGTTGCATATAACACAACAAAATGACGCTGTGTAGAAGTGGAGTGCCTGCCAGAAGAGGAAGAAAAATGCAGTGCTGACAATATTTATCACAACACCTCAAGTAAGTTGTATCTATATAACTCTTGTAATTAGCTTAAATTATCTGAAAAAAATAACTGCTACATGTTGGGAAGAAAAAGCAGTACTGAGAAATCTCAGGAATACTTCACAAATCAATATTATTGACCAAACTTGAGAATCAGCTTGATCATCTACTTAATAAGTGCTACTTGTTGGGGTAGGGTGAGACATAATCAACTTGATTTATATGAAGTGATCTTCCGATTAGTACTGGAAATTGTCAATATGTTTTAAATGCTTTAATTTTCGGGTGTTTTTTTTCTGGATTCCAACAAAAACACTCAATTAAGATTGAACTTGTCGGAAAACTTACTCAAACATAAGCACTAACTCTTGATATAATGAAGTAAGTGCTCTTTGTTGGGGTAGACTTAATGACACCTAACTTCAAAAATGTCGAAATGAGATCATGGTAAAACTATAAATTTGACTTCAACTTACTTCTTCCCCTGTAACTTGGTCACAGGCATATGATTTGCCTTTCTAAATGTTTTTTCCTCCTCTTCGTGTTCTATTTTTAATGAGTTCATCACTAGCCAATTCCAAAGTCAGTATAATTGACCCAACTTGAGCATTAGCTTGGATATCTTTAAAAGTAAGTGCTACTTGTTGGGGCAGTGTTACAGACATGATCAACATCCCGTAATAAAGTCATATTCTATTCTGACTACTACTGAAATTCGACGGGATATTTTTATCTCTGATTAAAATGTTTCTTTTTGAATTTTCATGTTTTTTTTCTGGATTCCATCAAGCACACTCAAGCAAGATTGAACTTGTCGGAAAACTTACTCAAACATAAGCACTAACTCTTGATATAATGAAGTAAGTGCTCTTTGTTGGGGTAGATTTAAAGACACCTAACTTCAAAAATGTCGAAATAAGATCATGGTAAAACTAAAAATTTCAATTCAACTTACTTCTTCCCCTGAAACTTGGTCACAAGAATATGGTTTGCCTTTCTAAATGTTCTCTCTTCCTCTGTGAGTTTTATTTTTAATGAGTTTATCACTAGCCAATTCCCAAGTCAGTATAATTGACCCAACTTGAGCATTATCTTGGATATCTGGAAAAGTAAGTGCTACTTGTTGGGGCAGTGTTACAGACCTGATCAACATCCCGTAATAAAGTCATATTCTATTCTGAATACTACTGAAATTCGACAAGATCTTTTTATCTCTGATTAAAATGTTTCTATTTGAATTTTCATGTTTTTTTTTCTGGATTCCATCAAGCACACTCAAGCAAGATCAAACTTGTCGGAAAATGTCCTCAAACATAAGCACTAACTCTTGATATAATATAGTAAGTGCTCTTTGTTGGGGTACATTTAATGACACTTAACTTCAAAAATGTAGAAATGAGATCATGAAACCCTTGGAATTATAGTTCAACTTAGGATGTTTTTTTTCCTCGTGTTCTTCTCCTAAATGTTCAATTGCATTTTTTCAAATGCGTTGTCACCAAAAAACTCAAACAATGGCGCTGCCTTGCGTTTGCTAAAGAAGCCGGTGCTACATATTGGTGTATTTTGAATGAAAAGGCTCCAAAAAATATTTGCATCAATTTAAAGGAATTTTATTTGCAACATCCTTTTCATGAATTTATCACTCGCCACTTCCCTAGTCAGTATAATTGACCCAACTAGAGCATTAGCTTGGGTATCTGCAAAAGTAAGTGCTACTTGTTGGGTCAGTGTTACAGACCTGATGGACATCCCGCATTAAAATCATATTCTATTCTGACTACTACTGAAATTCGACGAAATATTTTTATCTCTGATTAAAATGTTTCTATTTGAATTTTCATGTCTTCTTTTCTGGATAACAACAAGTACACACAAGCAAGATTGAACTTGTCGGAAAACTTACTCAAACATAAGCACTAACTCTTGATATAATGAAGTAAGTGCTCTTTGTTGGGGTAGATTTAATGACACCTAACTTCAAAAACGTGTCTTTTGAATGAAAAGGCTCCATGAAATATTTGCATCAATTTAAAGGAATTTTATTTGCAACATACTTTTCATGAATTTATCACTCACCACTTCCCTAGTCAGTTTAATTGACCCAATTTGAGCATTAGCGTGGGTATCTGCAAAAGTAAGTGCTACTTGTTGTGTCAGTGTTACAGAACTGATCAACATCCCGTGATTAAGTGTTATTCGATTTCGATTACTACTGAAAATCGACAAGCTCTTTTAACCACAATTGCGCATTCAATTAACTGAGTCTTGAGTACTTACCTGAGGTCAAAACAATCTCCCAAGTCAATGGCTCGGTGGGCGGGTTCGGGTTTCAATAGTTGTCTTTTGTATTTATAGTGGGGAACGTTGCATATAACACAACGAAATGACGCTGTGTAGAAGTGGAGTGCATGCCAGAAGAGGAAGAAAAATGCAGTACTGACAATATTTATCACAACGCCTCAAGTAAGTTGTATCTATATAACTCTTGTAAGCATTAGCTTGGATATCTGGAAAAGTAAGTGCTACTTGTTGGGGCAGTGTTACAGACCTGATCAACATCCCGTAATAAAGTCATATTCTATTCTGACTACTACTGAAATTCGACAAGATCTTTTTATCTCTGATTAAAATGTTTCTATTTGAATTTTCATGTTTTTTTTTCTGGATTCCATCAAGCACACTCAAGCAAGATCAAACTTGTCGGAAAATGTCCTCAAACATAAGCACTAACTCTTGATATAATATAGTAAGTGCTCTTTGTTGGGGTACATTTAATGACACTTAACTTCAAAAATGTAGAAATGAGATCATGAAACCCTTGGAATTATAGTTCAACTTAGGATGTTTTTTTTCCTCGTGTTCTTCTCCTTAATGTTCAATTGCGTTTTTTCAAAAGCGTTGTCACCAAAAAACTCAAACAATGGCGCTGCCTTGCGTTTGCTAAAGAAGCCGGTGCTACATATTGGTGTATTTTGAATGAAAAGGCTCCAAAAAATATTTGCATCAATTTAAAGGAATTTTATTTGCAACATCCTTTTCATGAATTTATCACTCGCCACTTCCCTAGTCAGTATAATTGACCCAACTTGAGCATTAGCTTGGGTATCTGCAAAAGTAAGTGCTACTTGTTGGGTCAGTGTTACAGACCTATTCAACATCCCGTAATAAAATCATATTCTATTCTGACTACTACTGAAATTCGACGAGATATTTTTGTCTCTGATTAAAATGTTTCTATTTGAATTTTCATGTCTTCTTTTCTGGATTCCAACAAGTACACACAAGCAAGATTGAACTTGTCGGAAAACTTACTCAAACATAAGCACTAACTCTTGATATAATGAAGTAAGTGCTCTTTGTTGGGGTAGATTTAATGACACCTAACTTCAAAAACGTGTCTTTTGAATGAAAAGGCTCCATGAAATATTTGCATCAATTTAAAGGAATTTTATTTGCAACATACTTTTCATGAATTTATCACTCACCACTTCCCTAGTCAGTTTAATTGACCCAATTTGAGCATTAGCGTGGGTATCTGCAAAAGTAAGTGCTACTTGTTGTGTCAGTGTTACAGAACTGATCAACATCCCGTGATTAAGTGTTATTCGATTTCGATTACTACTGAAAATCGACAAGCTCTTTTAACCACAATTGCGCATTCAATTAACTGAGTCTTGAGTACTTACCTGAGGTCAAAACAATCTCCCAAGTCAATGGCTCGGTGGGCGGGTTCGGGTTTCAATAGTTGTCTTTTGTATTTATAGTGGGGAACGTTGCATATAACACAACGAAATGACGCTGTGTAGAAGTGGAGTGCATGCCAGAAGAGGAAGAAAAATGCAGTACTGACAATATTTATCACAACGCCTCAAGTAAGTTGTATCTATATAACTCTTGTAATTAGCTTAAATTATCTGAAAAAAATAACTGCTACATGTTGGGAAGAAAAAGCAGTACTTAAAATTCTCAGGAATACTTCACAAATCAATATTATTGACCAAACTTGAGAATCAGCTTGATCATCTACTTAATAAGTGCTACTTGTTGGGGTAGGGTGAGACATAATCAACTTGATTTATATGAAGTGATCTTCCGATTAGTACTGGAAATTGTCAATATGTTTTAAATGCTTTAATTTTCGGGTGTTTTTTTCTGGATTCCAACAAAAACACTCAATTAAGATTGAACTTGTCGGAAAACTTCCTCAAACATAAGCACTAACTCTTGATATAATGAAGTAAGTGCTCTATGTTGGGGTAGATTTAAAGACACCTAACTTCAAAAATGTCGAAATGAGATCATGGTAAAACTATTAATTTGAATTCAACTTACTTCTTCCCCTGAAACTTGGTCACAAGAATATGGTTTGCCTTTCTAAATGTTCTCTTTTCCTCTTTGTGTTCTATTTTTAATGAGTTTATCACTAGCCATATCCCAAGTCAGTATAATTGACCCAACTTGAGCATTAGCTTGGATATCTGCAAAAGTAAGTGCTACTTGTTGGGGAAGTGTTACAGACCTGATCAACATCCCGTAATAAAGTCCTATTCCATTCCGATTACTACTGATAATCGACAAGATCTTTATATCTCTGATTAAAATGTTTCTATTTGAATTTTCATGCGTTCTTTTCTGGATTCCAACAAGTACACACAAGCAAGATTGAACTTGTCGGAAAACTTACTCAAACATAAGCACTAACTCTTGATATAATGAAGTAAGTGCTCCTTGTTGGGGTAGATTTAAAGACACCTAACTTCAAAAATGTCGAAATAAGATCATGGTAAAACTATAAATTTCAATTCAACTTACTTCTTCCCCTGAAACTTGGTCACAAGAATATGGTTTGCCTTTCTAAATGTTCTCTCTTCCTCTGTGAGTTTTATTTTTAATGAGTTTATCACTAGCCAATTCCCAAGTCAGTATAATTGACCCAACTTGAGCATTAGCTTGGATATCTGGAAAAGTAAGTGCTACTTGTTGGGGCAGTGTTACAGACCTGATCAACATCCCGTAATAAAGTCATATTCTATTCTGACTACTACTGAAATTCGACAAGATCTTTTTATCTCTGATTAAAATGTTTCTATTTGAATTTTCATGTTTTTTTTCTGGATTCCATCAAGCACACTCAAGCAAGATCAAACTTGTCGGAAAATGTCCTCAAACATAAGCACTAACTCTTGATATAATATAGTAAGTGCTCTTTGTTGGGGTACATTTAATGACACTTAACTTCAAAAATGTAGAAATGAGATCATGAAACCCTTGGAATTATAGTTCAACTTAGGATGTTTTTTTTCCTCGTGTTCTTCTCCTTAATGTTCAATTGCGTTTTTTCAAAAGCGTTGTCACCAAAAAACTCAAACAATGGCGCTGCCTTGCGTTTGCTAAAGAAGCCGGTGCTACATATTGGTGTATTTTGAATGAAAAGGCTCCAAAAAATATTTGCATCAATTTAAAGGAATTTTATTTGCAACATCCTTTTCATGAATTTATCACTCGCCACTTCCCTAGTCAGTATAATTGACCCAACTTGAGCATTAGCATGGGTATCTGCAAAAGTAAGTGCTACTTGTTGGGTCAGTGTTACAGACCTATTCAACATCCCGTAATAAAATCATATTCTATTCTGACTACTACTGAAATTCGACGAGATATTTTTATCTCTGATTAAAATGTTTCTATTTGAATTTTCATGTCTTCTTTTCTGGATTCCAACAAGTACACACAAGCAAGATTGAACTTGTCGGAAAACTTACTCAAACATAAGCACTAACTCTTGATATAATGAAGTAAGTGCTCTTTGTTGGGGTAGATTTAATGACACCTAACTTCAAAAATGTGTCTTTTGAATGAAAAGGCTCCATGAAATATTTGCATCAATTTAAAGGAATTTTATTTGCAACTTACTTTTCATGAATTTATCACTCACCACTTCCCTAGTCAGTTTAATTGACCCAATTTGAGCATTAGCGTGGGTATCTGCAAAAGTAAGTGCTACTTGTTGTGTCAGTGTTACAGAACTGATCAACATCCCGTGATTAAGTGTTATTCGATTTCGATTACTACTGAAAATCGACAAGCTCTTTTAACCACAATTGCGCATTCAATTAACTGAGTCTTGAGTACTTACCTGGGGTCAAAACAATCTCCCAAGTCAATGGCTCGGTGGGCGGGTTCGGGTTTCAATAGTTGTCTTTTGTATTTATAGTGGGGAACGTTGCATATAACACAACGAAATGACGCTGTGTAGAAGTGGAGTGCATGCCAGAAGAGGAAGAAAAATGCAGTACTGACAATATTTATCACAACGCCTCAAGTAAGTTGTATCTATATAACTCTTGTAATTAGCTTAAATTATCTGAAAAAAATAACTGCTACATGTTGGGAAGAAAAAGCAGTACTTAAAATTCTCAGGAATACTTCACAAATCAATATTATTGACCAAACTTGAGAATCAGCTTGATCATCTACTTAATAAGTGCTACTTGTTGGGGTAGGGTGAGACATAATCAACTTGATTTATATGAAGTGATCTTCCGATTAGTACTGGAAATTGTCAATATGTTTTAAATGCTTTAATTTTCGGGTGTTTTTTTTCTGGATTCCAACAAAAACACTCAATTAAGATTGAACTTGTCGGAAAACTTCCTCAAACATAAGCACTAACTCTTGATATAATGAAGTAAGTGCTCTATGTTGGGGTAGATTTAAAGACACCTAACTTCAAAAATGTCGAAATGAGATCATGGTAAAACTATTAATTTGAATTCAACTTACTTCTTCCCCTGAAACTTGGTCACAAGAATATGGTTTGCCTTTCTAAATGTTCTCTTTTCCTCTTTGTGTTCTATTTTTAATGAGTTTATCACTAGCCATATCCCAAGTCAGTATAATTGACCCAACTTGAGCATTAGCTTGGATATCTGCAAAAGTAAGTGCTACTTGTTGGGGAAGTGTTACAGACCTGATCAACATCCCGTAATAAAGTCCTATTCCATTCCGATTACTACTGATAATCGACAAGATCTTTATATCTCTGATTAAAATGTTTCTATTTGAATTTTCATGCCTTCTTTTCTGGATTCCAACAAGTACACACAAGCAAGATTGAACTTGTCGGAAAACTTACTCAAACATAAGCACTAACTCTTGATATAATGAAGTAAGTGCTCTTTGTTGGGGTAGATTTAAAGACACCTAACTTCAAAAATGTCGAAATAAGATCATGGTAAAACTAAAAATTTCAATTCAACTTACTTCTTCCCCTGAAACTTGGTCACAAGAATATGGTTTGCCTTTCTAAATGTTCTCTCTTCCTCTGTGAGTTTTATTTTTAATGAGTTTATCACTAGCCAATTCCCAAGTCAGTATAATTGACCCAACTTGAGCATTAGCTTGGATATCTGGAAAAGTAAGTGCTACTTGTTGGGGCAGTGTTACAGACCTGATCAACATCCCGTAATAAAGTCATATTCTATTCTGACTACTACTGAAATTCGACAAGATCTTTTTATCTCTGATTAAAATGTTTCTATTTGAATTTTCATGTTTTTTTTTCTGGATTCCATCAAGCACACTCAAGCAAGATCAAACTTGTCGGAAAATGTCCTCAAACATAAGCACTAACTCTTGATATAATATAGTAAGTGCTCTTTGTTGGGGTACATTTAATGACACTTAACTTCAAAAATGTAGAAATGAGATCATGAAACCCTTGGAATTATAGTTCAACTTAGGATGTTTTTTTTCCTCGTGTTCTTCTCCTTAATGTTCAATTGCGTTTTTTCAAAAGCGTTGTCACCAAAAAACTCAAACAATGGCGCTGCCTTGCGTTTGCTAAAGAAGCCGGTGCTACATATTGGTGTATTTTGAATGAAAAGGCTCCAAAAAATATTTGCATCAATTTAAAGGAATTTTATTTGCAACATCCTTTTCATGAATTTATCACTCGCCACTTCCCTAGTCAGTATAATTGACCCAACTTGAGCATTAGCATGGGTATCTGCAAAAGTAAGTGCTACTTGTTGGGTCAGTGTTACAGACCTATTCAACATCCCGTAATAAAATCATATTCTATTCTGACTACTACTGAAATTCGACGAGATATTTTTATCTCTGATTAAAATGTTTCTATTTGAATTTTCATGTCTTCTTTTCTGGATTCCAACAAGTACACACAAGCAAGATTGAACTTGTCGGAAAACTTACTCAAACATAAGCACTAACTCTTGATATAATGAAGTAAGTGCTCTTTGTTGGGGTAGATTTAATGACACCTAACTTCAAAAATGTGTCTTTTGAATGAAAAAGCTCCATGAAATATTTGCATCAATTTAAAGGAATTTTATTTGCAACTTACTTTTCATGAATTTATCACTCACCACTTCCCTAGTCAGTTTAATTGACCCAATTTGAGCATTAGCGTGGGTATCTGCAAAAGTAAGTGCTACTTGTTGTGTCAGTGTTACAGAACTGATCAACATCCCGTGATTAAGTGTTATTCGATTTCGATTACTACTGAAAATCGACAAGCTCTTTTAACCACAATTGGGCATTCAATTAACTGAGTCTTGAGTACTTACCTGCGGTCAAAACAATCTCCCAAGTCAATGGCTCGGTGGGCGGGTTCGGGTTTCAATAGTTGTCTTTTGTATTTATAGTGGGGAACGTTGCATATAACACAACGAAATGACGCTGTGTAGAAGTGGAGTGCATGCCAGAAGAGGAAGAAAAATGCAGTACTGACAATATTTATCACAACGCCTCAAGTAAGTTGTATCTATATAACTCTTGTAATTAGCTTAAATTATCTGAAAAAAATAACTGCTACATGTTGGGAAGAAAAAGCAGTACTTAAAATTCTCAGGAATACTTCACAAATCAATATTATTGACCAAACTTGAGAATCAGCTTGATCATCTACTTAATAAGTGCTACTTGTTGGGGTAGGGTGAGACATAATCAACTTGATTTATATGAAGTGATCTTCCGATTAGTACTGGAAATTGTCAATATGTTTTAAATGCTTTAATTTTCGGGTGTTTTTTTTCTGGATTCCAACAAAAACACTCAATTAAGATTGAACTTGTCGGAAAACTTCCTCAAACATAAGCACTAACTCTTGATATAATGAAGTAAGTGCTCTATGTTGGGGTAGATTTAAAGACACCTAACTTCAAAAATGTCGAAATGAGATCATGGTAAAACTATAAATTTGAATTCAACTTACTTCTTCCACCGGAAACTTGGTCACAAGAATATGGTTTGCCTTTCTAAATGTTCTCTTTTCCTCTTTGTGTTCTATTTTTAATGAGTTTATCACTAGCCATATCCCAAGTCAGTATAATTGACCCAACTTGAGCATTAGCTTGGATATCTGCAAAAGTAAGTGCTACTTGTTGGGGAAGTGTTACAGACCTGATCAACATCCCGTAATAAAGTCCTATTCCATTCCGATTACTACTGATAATCGACAAGATCTTTATATCTCTGATTAAAATGTTTCTATTTGAATTTTCATGCCTTCTTTTCTGGATTCCAACAAGTACACACAAGCAAGATTGAACTTGTCGGAAAACTTACTCAAACATAAGCACTAACTCTTGATATAATGAAGTAAGTGCTCTTTGTTGGGGTAGATTTAAAGACACCTAACTTCAAAAATGTCGAAATAAGATCATGGTAAAACTATAAATTTCAATTCAACTTACTTCTTCCCCTGAAACTTGGTCACAAGAATATGGTTTGCCTTTCTAAATGTTCTCTCTTCCTCTGTGAGTTTTATTTTTAATGAGTTTATCACTAGCCAATTCCCAAGTCAGTATAATTGACCCAACTTGAGCATTAGCTTGGATATCTGGAAAAGTAAGTGCTACTTGTTGGGGCAGTGTTACAGACCTGATCAACATCCCGTAATAAAGTCATATTCTATTCTGACTACTACTGAAATTCGACAAGATCTTTTTATCTCTGATTAAAATGTTTCTATTTGAATTTTCATGTTTTTTTTTCTGGATTCCATCAAGCACACTCAAGCAAGATCAAACTTGTCGGAAAATGTCCTCAAACATAAGCACTAACTCTTGATATAATATAGTAAGTGCTCTTTGTTGGGGTACATTTAATGACACTTAACTTCAAAAATGTAGAAATGAGATCATGAAACCCTTGGAATTATAGTTCAACTTAGGATGTTTTTTTTCCTCGTGTTCTTCTCCTTAATGTTCAATTGCGTTTTTTCAAAAGCGTTGTCACCAAAAAACTCAAACAATGGCGCTGCCTTGCGTTTGCTAAAGAAGCCGGTGCTACATATTGGTGTATTTTGAATGAAAAGGCTCCAAAAAATATTTGCATCAATTTAAAGGAATTTTATTTGCAACATCCTTTTCATGAATTTATCACTCGCCACTTCCCTAGTCAGTATAATTGACCCAACTTGAGCATTAGCTTGGGTATCTGCAAAAGTAAGTGCTACTTGTTGGGTCAGTGTTACAGACCTATTCAACATCCCGTAATAAAATCATATTCTATTCTGACTACTACTGAAATTCGACGAGATATTTTTGTCTCTGATTAAAATGTTTCTATTTGAATTTTCATGTCTTCTTTTCTGGATTCCAACAAGTACACACAAGCAAGATTGAACTTGTCGGAAAACTTACTCAAACATAAGCACTAACTCTTGATATAATGAAGTAAGTGCTCTTTGTTGGGGTAGATTTAATGACACCTAACTTCAAAAACGTGTCTTTTGAATGAAAAGGCTCCATGAAATATTTGCATCAATTTAAAGGAATTTTATTTGCAACATACTTTTCATGAATTTATCACTCACCACTTCCCTAGTCAGTTTAATTGACCCAATTTGAGCATTAGCGTGGGTATCTGCAAAAGTAAGTGCTACTTGTTGTGTCAGTGTTACAGAACTGATCAACATCCCGTGATTAAGTGTTATTCGATTTCGATTACTACTGAAAATCGACAAGCTCTTTTAACCACAATTGCGCATTCAATTAACTGAGTCTTGAGTACTTACCTGAGGTCAAAACAATCTCCCAAGTCAATGGCTCGGTGGGCGGGTTCGGGTTTCAATAGTTGTCTTTTGTATTTATAGTGGGGAACGTTGCATATAACACAACGAAATGACGCTGTGTAGAAGTGGAGTGCATGCCAGAAGAGGAAGAAAAATGCAGTACTGACAATATTTATCACAACGCCTCAAGTAAGTTGTATCTATATAACTCTTGTAATTAGCTTAAATTATCTGAAAAAAATAACTGCTACATGTTGGGAAGAAAAAGCAGTACTTAAAATTCTCAGGAATACTTCACAAATCAATATTATTGACCAAACTTGAGAATCAGCTTGATCATCTACTTAATAAGTGCTACTTGTTGGGGTAGGGTGAGACATAATCAACTTGATTTATATGAAGTGATCTTCCGATTAGTACTGGAAATTGTCAATATGTTTTAAATGCTTTAATTTTCGGGTGTTTTTTTCTGGATTCCAACAAAAACACTCAATTAAGATTGAACTTGTCGGAAAACTTCCTCAAACATAAGCACTAACTCTTGATATAATGAAGTAAGTGCTCTATGTTGGGGTAGATTTAAAGACACCTAACTTCAAAAATGTCGAAATGAGATCATGGTAAAACTATTAATTTGAATTCAACTTACTTCTTCCCCTGAAACTTGGTCACAAGAATATGGTTTGCCTTTCTAAATGTTCTCTTTTCCTCTTTGTGTTCTATTTTTAATGAGTTTATCACTAGCCATATCCCAAGTCAGTATAATTGACCCAACTTGAGCATTAGCTTGGATATCTGCAAAAGTAAGTGCTACTTGTTGGGGAAGTGTTACAGACCTGATCAACATCCCGTAATAAAGTCCTATTCCATTCCGATTACTACTGATAATCGACAAGATCTTTATATCTCTGATTAAAATGTTTCTATTTGAATTTTCATGCGTTCTTTTCTGGATTCCAACAAGTACACACAAGCAAGATTGAACTTGTCGGAAAACTTACTCAAACATAAGCACTAACTCTTGATATAATGAAGTAAGTGCTCCTTGTTGGGGTAGATTTAAAGACACCTAACTTCAAAAATGTCGAAATAAGATCATGGTAAAACTATAAATTTCAATTCAACTTACTTCTTCCCCTGAAACTTGGTCACAAGAATATGGTTTGCCTTTCTAAATGTTCTCTCTTCCTCTGTGAGTTTTATTTTTAATGAGTTTATCACTAGCCAATTCCCAAGTCAGTATAATTGACCCAACTTGAGCATTAGCTTGGATATCTGGAAAAGTAAGTGCTACTTGTTGGGGCAGTGTTACAGACCTGATCAACATCCCGTAATAAAGTCATATTCTATTCTGACTACTACTGAAATTCGACAAGATCTTTTTATCTCTGATTAAAATGTTTCTATTTGAATTTTCATGTTTTTTTTCTGGATTCCATCAAGCACACTCAAGCAAGATCAAACTTGTCGGAAAATGTCCTCAAACATAAGCACTAACTCTTGATATAATATAGTAAGTGCTCTTTGTTGGGGTACATTTAATGACACTTAACTTCAAAAATGTAGAAATGAGATCATGAAACCCTTGGAATTATAGTTCAACTTAGGATGTTTTTTTTCCTCGTGTTCTTCTCCTTAATGTTCAATTGCGTTTTTTCAAAAGCGTTGTCACCAAAAAACTCAAACAATGGCGCTGCCTTGCGTTTGCTAAAGAAGCCGGTGCTACATATTGGTGTATTTTGAATGAAAAGGCTCCAAAAAATATTTGCATCAATTTAAAGGAATTTTATTTGCAACATCCTTTTCATGAATTTATCACTCGCCACTTCCCTAGTCAGTATAATTGACCCAACTTGAGCATTAGCATGGGTATCTGCAAAAGTAAGTGCTACTTGTTGGGTCAGTGTTACAGACCTATTCAACATCCCGTAATAAAATCATATTCTATTCTGACTACTACTGAAATTCGACGAGATATTTTTATCTCTGATTAAAATGTTTCTATTTGAATTTTCATGTCTTCTTTTCTGGATTCCAACAAGTACACACAAGCAAGATTGAACTTGTCGGAAAACTTACTCAAACATAAGCACTAACTCTTGATATAATGAAGTAAGTGCTCTTTGTTGGGGTAGATTTAATGACACCTAACTTCAAAAATGTGTCTTTTGAATGAAAAGGCTCCATGAAATATTTGCATCAATTTAAAGGAATTTTATTTGCAACTTACTTTTCATGAATTTATCACTCACCACTTCCCTAGTCAGTTTAATTGACCCAATTTGAGCATTAGCGTGGGTATCTGCAAAAGTAAGTGCTACTTGTTGTGTCAGTGTTACAGAACTGATCAACATCCCGTGATTAAGTGTTATTCGATTTCGATTACTACTGAAAATCGACAAGCTCTTTTAACCACAATTGCGCATTCAATTAACTGAGTCTTGAGTACTTACCTGGGGTCAAAACAATCTCCCAAGTCAATGGCTCGGTGGGCGGGTTCGGGTTTCAATAGTTGTCTTTTGTATTTATAGTGGGGAACGTTGCATATAACACAACGAAATGACGCTGTGTAGAAGTGGAGTGCATGCCAGAAGAGGAAGAAAAATGCAGTACTGACAATATTTATCACAACGCCTCAAGTAAGTTGTATCTATATAACTCTTGTAATTAGCTTAAATTATCTGAAAAAAATAACTGCTACATGTTGGGAAGAAAAAGCAGTACTTAAAATTCTCAGGAATACTTCACAAATCAATATTATTGACCAAACTTGAGAATCAGCTTGATCATCTACTTAATAAGTGCTACTTGTTGGGGTAGGGTGAGACATAATCAACTTGATTTATATGAAGTGATCTTCCGATTAGTACTGGAAATTGTCAATATGTTTTAAATGCTTTAATTTTCGGGTGTTTTTTTTCTGGATTCCAACAAAAACACTCAATTAAGATTGAACTTGTCGGAAAACTTCCTCAAACATAAGCACTAACTCTTGATATAATGAAGTAAGTGCTCTATGTTGGGGTAGATTTAAAGACACCTAACTTCAAAAATGTCGAAATGAGATCATGGTAAAACTATTAATTTGAATTCAACTTACTTCTTCCCCTGAAACTTGGTCACAAGAATATGGTTTGCCTTTCTAAATGTTCTCTTTTCCTCTTTGTGTTCTATTTTTAATGAGTTTATCACTAGCCATATCCCAAGTCAGTATAATTGACCCAACTTGAGCATTAGCTTGGATATCTGCAAAAGTAAGTGCTACTTGTTGGGGAAGTGTTACAGACCTGATCAACATCCCGTAATAAAGTCCTATTCCATTCCGATTACTACTGATAATCGACAAGATCTTTATATCTCTGATTAAAATGTTTCTATTTGAATTTTCATGCCTTCTTTTCTGGATTCCAACAAGTACACACAAGCAAGATTGAACTTGTCGGAAAACTTACTCAAACATAAGCACTAACTCTTGATATAATGAAGTAAGTGCTCTTTGTTGGGGTAGATTTAAAGACACCTAACTTCAAAAATGTCGAAATAAGATCATGGTAAAACTATAAATTTCAATTCAACTTACTTCTTCCCCTGAAACTTGGTCACAAGAATATGGTTTGCCTTTCTAAATGTTCTCTTTTCCTCTGTGAGTTTTATTTTTAATGAGTTTATCACTAGCCAATTCCCAAAGCAGTATAATTGACCCAACTTGAGCATTATCTTGGATATCTGGAAAAGTAAGTGCTACTTGTTGGGGCAGTGTTACAGACCTGATCAACATCCCGTAATAAAGTCATATTCTATTCTGAATACTACTGAAATTCGACAAGATCTTTTTATCTCTGATTAAAATGTTTCTATTTGAATTTTCATGTTTTTTTTTCTGGATTCCATCAAGCACACTCAAGCAAGATCAAACTTGTCGGAAAATGTCCTCAAACATAAGCACTAACTCTTGATATAATATAGTAAGTGCTCTTTGTTGGGGTACATTTAATGACACTTAACTTCAAAAATGTAGAAATGAGATCATGAAACCCTTGGAATTATAGTTCAACTTAGGATGTTTTTTTTCCTCGTGTTCTTCTCCTTAATGTTCAATTGCGTTTTTTCAAAAGCGTTGTCACCAAAAAACTCAAACAATGGCGCTGCCTTGCGTTTGCTAAAGAAGCCGGTGCTACATATTGGTGTATTTTGAATGAAAAGGCTCCAAAAAATATTTGCATCAATTTAAAGGAATTTTATTTGCAACATCCTTTTCATGAATTTATCACTCGCCACTTCCCTAGTCAGTATAATTGACCCAACTTGAGCATTAGCATGGGTATCTGCAAAAGTAAGTGCTACTTGTTGGGTCAGTGTTACAGACCTATTCAACATCCCGTAATAAAATCATATTCTATTCTGACTACTACTGAAATTCGACGAGATATTTTTATCTCTGATTAAAATGTTTCTATTTGAATTTTCATGTCTTCTTTTCTGGATTCCAACAAGTACACACAAGCAAGATTGAACTTGTCGGAAAACTTACTCAAACATAAGCACTAACTCTTGATATAATGAAGTAAGTGCTCTTTGTTGGGGTAGATTTAATGACACCTAACTTCAAAAATGTGTCTTTTGAATGAAAGGGCTCCATGAAATATTTGCATCAATTTAAAGGAATTTTATTTGCAACATACTTTTCATGAATTTATCACTCACCACTTCCCTAGTCAGTTTAATTGACCCAATTTGAGCATTAGCGTGGGTATCTGCAAAAGTAAGTGCTACTTGTTGTGTCAGTGTTACAGAACTGATCAACATCCCTTGATTAAGTGTTATTCGATTTCGATTACTACTGAAAATCGACAAGCTCTTTTAACCACAATTGCGCATTCAATTAACTGAGTCTTGAGTACTTACCTGAGGTCAAAACAATCTCCCAAGTCAATGGCTCGGTGGGCGGGTTCGGGTTTCAATAGTTGTCTTTTGTATTTATAGTGGGGAACGTTGCATATAACACAACGAAATGACGCTGTGTAGAAGTGGAGTGCATGCCAGAAGAGGAAGAAAAATGCAGTACTGACAATATTTATCACAACGCCTCAAGTAAGTTGTATCTATATAACTCTTGTAATTAGCTTAAATTATCTGAAAAAAATAACTGCTACATGTTGGGAAGAAAAAGCAGTACTTAAAATTCTCAGGAATACTTCACAAATCAATATTATTGACCAAACTTGAGAATCAGCTTGATCATCTACTTAATAAGTGCTACTTGTTGGGGTAGGGTGAGACATAATCAACTTGATTTATATGAAGTGATCTTCCGATTAGTACTGGAAATTGTCAATATGTTTTAAATGCTTTAATTTTCGGGTGTTTTTTTTCTGGATTCCAACAAAAACACTCAATTAAGATTGAACTTGTCGGAAAACTTCCTCAAACATAAGCACTAACTCTTGATATAATGAAGTAAGTGCTCTATGTTGGGGTAGATTTAAAGACACCTAACTTCAAAAATGTCGAAATGAGATCATGGTAAAACTATTAATTTGAATTCAACTTACTTCTTCCCCTGAAACTTGGTCACAAGAATATGGTTTGCCTTTCTAAATGTTCTCTTTTCCTCTTTGTGTTCTATTTTTAATGAGTTTATCACTAGCCATATCCCAAGTCAGTATAATTGACCCAACTTGAGCATTAGCTTGGATATCTGCAAAAGTAAGTGCTACTTGTTGGGGAAGTGTTACAGACCTGATCAACATCCCGTAATAAAGTCCTATTCCATTCCGATTACTACTGATAATCGACAAGATCTTTATATCTCTGATTAAAATGTTTCTATTTGAATTTTCATGCGTTCTTTTCTGGATTCCAACAAGTACACACAAGCAAGATTGAACTTGTCGGAAAACTTACTCAAACATAAGCACTAACTCTTGATATAATGAAGTAAGTGCTCTTTGTTGGGGTAGATTTAAAGACACCTAACTTCAAAAATGTCGAAATAAGATCATGGTAAAACTAAAAATTTCAATTCAACTTACTTCTTCCCCTGAAACTTGGTCACAAGAATATGGTTTGCCTTTCTAAATGTTCTCTCTTCCTCTGTGAGTTTTATTTTTAATGAGTTTATCACTAGCCAATTCCCAAGTCAGTATAATTGACCCAACTTGAGCATTAGCTTGGATATCTGGAAAAGTAAGTGCTACTTGTTGGGGCAGTGTTACAGACCTGATCAACATCCCGTAATAAAGTCATATTCTATTCTGACTACTACTGAAATTCGACAAGATCTTTTTATCTCTGATTAAAATGTTTCTATTTGAATTTTCATGTTTTTTTTTCTGGATTCCATCAAGCACACTCAAGCAAGATCAAACTTGTCGGAAAATGTCCTCAAACATAAGCACTAACTCTTGATATAATATAGTAAGTGCTCTTTGTTGGGGTACATTTAATGACACTTAACTTCAAAAATGTAGAAATGAGATCATGAAACCCTTGGAATTATAGTTCAACTTAGGATGTTTTTTTTCCTCGTGTTCTTCTCCTTAATGTTCAATTGCGTTTTTTCAAAAGCGTTGTCACCAAAAAACTCAAACAATGGCGCTGCCTTGCGTTTGCTAAAGAAGCCGGTGCTACATATTGGTGTATTTTGAATGAAAAGGCTCCAAAAAATATTTGCATCAATTTAAAGGAATTTTATTTGCAACATCCTTTTCATGAATTTATCACTCGCCACTTCCCTAGTCAGTATAATTGACCCAACTTGAGCATTAGCATGGGTATCTGCAAAAGTAAGTGCTACTTGTTGGGTCAGTGTTACAGACCTATTCAACATCCCGTAATAAAATCATATTCTATTCTGACTACTACTGAAATTCGACGAGATATTTTTATCTCTGATTAAAATGTTTCTATTTGAATTTTCATGTCTTCTTTTCTGGATTCCAACAAGTACACACAAGCAAGATTGAACTTGTCGGAAAACTTACTCAAACATAAGCACTAACTCTTGATATAATGAAGTAAGTGCTCTTTGTTGGGGTAGATTTAATGACACCTAACTTCAAAAATGTGTCTTTTGAATGAAAAAGCTCCATGAAATATTTGCATCAATTTAAAGGAATTTTATTTGCAACTTACTTTTCATGAATTTATCACTCACCACTTCCCTAGTCAGTTTAATTGACCCAATTTGAGCATTAGCGTGGGTATCTGCAAAAGTAAGTGCTACTTGTTGTGTCAGTGTTACAGAACTGATCAACATCCCGTGATTAAGTGTTATTCGATTTCGATTACTACTGAAAATCGACAAGCTCTTTTAACCACAATTGGGCATTCAATTAACTGAGTCTTGAGTACTTACCTGCGGTCAAAACAATCTCCCAAGTCAATGGCTCGGTGGGCGGGTTCGGGTTTCAATAGTTGTCTTTTGTATTTATAGTGGGGAACGTTGCATATAACACAACGAAATGACGCTGTGTAGAAGTGGAGTGCATGCCAGAAGAGGAAGAAAAATGCAGTACTGACAATATTTATCACAACGCCTCAAGTAAGTTGTATCTATATAACTCTTGTAATTAGCTTAAATTATCTGAAAAAAATAACTGCTACATGTTGGGAAGAAAAAGCAGTACTTAAAATTCTCAGGAATACTTCACAAATCAATATTATTGACCAAACTTGAGAATCAGCTTGATCATCTACTTAATAAGTGCTACTTGTTGGGGTAGGGTGAGACATAATCAACTTGATTTATATGAAGTGATCTTCCGATTAGTACTGGAAATTGTCAATATGTTTTAAATGCTTTAATTTTCGGGTGTTTTTTTTCTGGATTCCAACAAAAACACTCAATTAAGATTGAACTTGTCGGAAAACTTCCTCAAACATAAGCACTAACTCTTGATATAATGAAGTAAGTGCTCTATGTTGGGGTAGATTTAAAGACACCTAACTTCAAAAATGTCGAAATGAGATCATGGTAAAACTATAAATTTGAATTCAACTTACTTCTTCCACCGGAAACTTGGTCACAAGAATATGGTTTGCCTTTCTAAATGTTCTCTTTTCCTCTTTGTGTTCTATTTTTAATGAGTTTATCACTAGCCATATCCCAAGTCAGTATAATTGACCCAACTTGAGCATTAGCTTGGATATCTGCAAAAGTAAGTGCTACTTGTTGGGGAAGTGTTACAGACCTGATCAACATCCCGTAATAAAGTCCTATTCCATTCCGATTACTACTGATAATCGACAAGATCTTTATATCTCTGATTAAAATGTTTCTATTTGAATTTTCATGCGTTCTTTTCTGGATTCCAACAAGTACACACAAGCAAGATTGAACTTGTCGGAAAACTTACTCAAACATAAGCACTAACTCTTGATATAATGAAGTAAGTGCTCTTTGTTGGGGTAGATTTAAAGACACCTAACTTCAAAAATGTCGAAATAAGATCATGGTAAAACTATAAATTTCAATTCAACTTACTTCTTCCCCTGAAACTTGGTCACAAGAATATGGTTTGCCTTTCTAAATGTTCTCTCTTCCTCTGTGAGTTTTATTTTTAATGAGTTTATCACTAGCCAATTCCCAAGTCAGTATAATTGACCCAACTTGAGCATTAGCTTGGATATCTGGAAAAGTAAGTGCTACTTGTTGGGGCAGTGTTACAGACCTGATCAACATCCCGTAATAAAGTCATATTCTATTCTGACTACTACTGAAATTCGACAAGATCTTTTTATCTCTGATTAAAATGTTTCTATTTGAATTTTCATGTTTTTTTTTCTGGATTCCATCAAGCACACTCAAGCAAGATCAAACTTGTCGGAAAATGTCCTCAAACATAAGCACTAACTCTTGATATAATATAGTAAGTGCTCTTTGTTGGGGTACATTTAATGACACTTAACTTCAAAAATGTAGAAATGAGATCATGAAACCCTTGGAATTATAGTTCAACTTAGGATGTTTTTTTTCCTCGTGTTCTTCTCCTTAATGTTCAATTGCGTTTTTTCAAAAGCGTTGTCACCAAAAAACTCAAACAATGGCGCTGCCTTGCGTTTGCTAAAGAAGCCGGTGCTACATATTGGTGTATTTTGAATGAAAAGGCTCCAAAAAATATTTGCATCAATTTAAAGGAATTTTATTTGCAACATCCTTTTCATGAATTTATCACTCGCCACTTCCCTAGTCAGTATAATTGACCCAACTTGAGCATTAGCTTGGGTATCTGCAAAAGTAAGTGCTACTTGTTGGGTCAGTGTTACAGACCTATTCAACATCCCGTAATAAAATCATATTCTATTCTGACTACTACTGAAATTCGACGAGATATTTTTGTCTCTGATTAAAATGTTTCTATTTGAATTTTCATGTCTTCTTTTCTGGATTCCAACAAGTACACACAAGCAAGATTGAACTTGTCGGAAAACTTACTCAAACATAAGCACTAACTCTTGATATAATGAAGTAAGTGCTCTTTGTTGGGGTAGATTTAATGACACCTAACTTCAAAAACGTGTCTTTTGAATGAAAAGGCTCCATGAAATATTTGCATCAATTTAAAGGAATTTTATTTGCAACATACTTTTCATGAATTTATCACTCACCACTTCCCTAGTCAGTTTAATTGACCCAATTTGAGCATTAGCGTGGGTATCTGCAAAAGTAAGTGCTACTTGTTGTGTCAGTGTTACAGAACTGATCAACATCCCGTGATTAAGTGTTATTCGATTTCGATTACTACTGAAAATCGACAAGCTCTTTTAACCACAATTGCGCATTCAATTAACTGAGTCTTGAGTACTTACCTGAGGTCAAAACAATCTCCCAAGTCAATGGCTCGGTGGGCGGGTTCGGGTTTCAATAGTTGTCTTTTGTATTTATAGTGGGGAACGTTGCATATAACACAACGAAATGACGCTGTGTAGAAGTGGAGTGCATGCCAGAAGAGGAAGAAAAATGCAGTACTGACAATATTTATCACAACGCCTCAAGTAAGTTGTATCTATATAACTCTTGTAATTAGCTTAAATTATCTGAAAAAAATAACTGCTACATGTTGGGAAGAAAAAGCAGTACTTAAAATTCTCAGGAATACTTCACAAATCAATATTATTGACCAAACTTGAGAATCAGCTTGATCATCTACTTAATAAGTGCTACTTGTTGGGGTAGGGTGAGACATAATCAACTTGATTTATATGAAGTGATCTTCCGATTAGTACTGGAAATTGTCAATATGTTTTAAATGCTTTAATTTTCGGGTGTTTTTTTTCTGGATTCCAACAAAAACACTCAATTAAGATTGAACTTGTCGGAAAACTTCCTCAAACATAAGCACTAACTCTTGATATAATGAAGTAAGTGCTCTATGTTGGGGTAGATTTAAAGACACCTAACTTCAAAAATGTCGAAATGAGATCATGGTAAAACTATTAATTTGAATTCAACTTACTTCTTCCCCTGAAACTTGGTCACAAGAATATGGTTTGCCTTTCTAAATGTTCTCTTTTCCTCTTTGTGTTCTATTTTTAATGAGTTTATCACTAGCCATATCCCAAGTCAGTATAATTGACCCAACTTGAGCATTAGCTTGGATATCTGCAAAAGTAAGTGCTACTTGTTGGGGAAGTGTTACAGACCTGATCAACATCCCGTAATAAAGTCCTATTCCATTCCGATTACTACTGATAATCGACAAGATCTTTATATCTCTGATTAAAATGTTTCTATTTGAATTTTCATGCGTTCTTTTCTGGATTCCAACAAGTACACACAAGCAAGATTGAACTTGTCGGAAAACTTACTCAAACATAAGCACTAACTCTTGATATAATGAAGTAAGTGCTCTTTGTTGGGGTAGATTTAAAGACACCTAACTTCAAAAATGTCGAAATAAGATCATGGTAAAACTATAAATTTCAATTCAACTTACTTCTTCCCCTGAAACTTGGTCACAAGAATATGGTTTGCCTTTCTAAATGTTCTCTCTTCCTCTGTGAGTTTTATTTTTAATGAGTTTATCACTAGCCAATTCCCAAGTCAGTATAATTGACCCAACTTGAGCATTAGCTTGGATATCTGGAAAAGTAAGTGCTACTTGTTGGGGCAGTGTTACAGACCTGATCAACATCCCGTAATAAAGTCATATTCTATTCTGACTACTACTGAAATTCGACAAGATCTTTTTATCTCTGATTAAAATGTTTCTATTTGAATTTTCATGTTTTTTTTTCTGGATTCCATCAAGCACACTCAAGCAAGATCAAACTTGTCGGAAAATGTCCTCAAACATAAGCACTAACTCTTGATATAATATAGTAAGTGCTCTTTGTTGGGGTACATTTAATGACACTTAACTTCAAAAATGTAGAAATGAGATCATGAAACCCTTGGAATTATAGTTCAACTTAGGATGTTTTTTTTCCTCGTGTTCTTCTCCTTAATGTTCAATTGCGTTTTTTCAAAAGCGTTGTCACCAAAAAACTCAAACAATGGCGCTGCCTTGCGTTTGCTAAAGAAGCCGGTGCTACATATTGGTGTATTTTGAATGAAAAGGCTCCAAAAAATATTTGCATCAATTTAAAGGAATTTTATTTGCAACATCCTTTTCATGAATTTATCACTCGCCACTTCCCTAGTCAGTATAATTGACCCAACTTGAGCATTAGCTTGGGTATCTGCAAAAGTAAGTGCTACTTGTTGGGTCAGTGTTACAGACCTATTCAACATCCCGTAATAAAATCATATTCTATTCTGACTACTACTGAAATTCGACGAGATATTTTTGTCTCTGATTAAAATGTTTCTATTTGAATTTTCATGTCTTCTTTTCTGGATTCCAACAAGTACACACAAGCAAGATTGAACTTGTCGGAAAACTTACTCAAACATAAGCACTAACTCTTGATATAATGAAGTAAGTGCTCTTTGTTGGGGTAGATTTAATGACACCTAACTTCAAAAACGTGTCTTTTGAATGAAAAGGCTCCATGAAATATTTGCATCAATTTAAAGGAATTTTATTTGCAACATACTTTTCATGAATTTATCACTCACCACTTCCCTAGTCAGTTTAATTGACCCAATTTGAGCATTAGCGTGGGTATCTGCAAAAGTAAGTGCTACTTGTTGTGTCAGTGTTACAGAACTGATCAACATCCCGTGATTAAGTGTTATTCGATTTCGATTACTACTGAAAATCGACAAGCTCTTTTAACCACAATTGCGCATTCAATTAACTGAGTCTTGAGTACTTACCTGAGGTCAAAACAATCTCCCAAGTCAATGGCTCGGTGGGCGGGTTCGGGTTTCAATAGTTGTCTTTTGTATTTATAGTGGGGAACGTTGCATATAACACAACGAAATGACGCTGTGTAGAAGTGGAGTGCATGCCAGAAGAGGAAGAAAAATGCAGTACTGACAATATTTATCACAACGCCTCAAGTAAGTTGTATCTATATAACTCTTGTAATTAGCTTAAATTATCTGAAAAAAATAACTGCTACATGTTGGGAAGAAAAAGCAGTACTTAAAATTCTCAGGAATACTTCACAAATCAATATTATTGACCAAACTTGAGAATCAGCTTGATCATCTACTTAATAAGTGCTACTTGTTGGGGTAGGGTGAGACATAATCAACTTGATTTATATGAAGTGATCTTCCGATTAGTACTGGAAATTGTCAATATGTTTTAAATGCTTTAATTTTCGGGTGTTTTTTTTCTGGATTCCAACAAAAACACTCAATTAAGATTGAACTTGTCGGAAAACTTCCTCAAACATAAGCACTAACTCTTGATATAATGAAGTAAGTGCTCTATGTTGGGGTAGATTTAAAGACACCTAACTTCAAAAATGTCGAAATGAGATCATGGTAAAACTATTAATTTGAATTCAACTTACTTCTTCCCCTGAAACTTGGTCACAAGAATATGGTTTGCCTTTCTAAATGTTCTCTTTTCCTCTTTGTGTTCTATTTTTAATGAGTTTATCACTAGCCATATCCCAAGTCAGTATAATTGACCCAACTTGAGCATTAGCTTGGATATCTGCAAAAGTAAGTGCTACTTGTTGGGGAAGTGTTACAGACCTGATCAACATCCCGTAATAAAGTCCTATTCCATTCCGATTACTACTGATAATCGACAAGATCTTTATATCTCTGATTAAAATGTTTCTATTTGAATTTTCATGCGTTCTTTTCTGGATTCCAACAAGTACACACAAGCAAGATTGAACTTGTCGGAAAACTTACTCAAACATAAGCACTAACTCTTGATATAATGAAGTAAGTGCTCTTTGTTGGGGTAGATTTAAAGACACCTAACTTCAAAAATGTCGAAATAAGATCATGGTAAAACTATAAATTTCAATTCAACTTACTTCTTCCCCTGAAACTTGGTCACAAGAATATGGTTTGCCTTTCTAAATGTTCTCTCTTCCTCTGTGAGTTTTATTTTTAATGAGTTTATCACTAGCCAATTCCCAAGTCAGTATAATTGACCCAACTTGAGCATTAGCTTGGATATCTGGAAAAGTAAGTGCTACTTGTTGGGGCAGTGTTACAGACCTGATCAACATCCCGTAATAAAGTCATATTCTATTCTGACTACTACTGAAATTCGACAAGATCTTTTTATCTCTGATTAAAATGTTTCTATTTGAATTTTCATGTTTTTTTTTCTGGATTCCATCAAGCACACTCAAGCAAGATCAAACTTGTCGGAAAATGTCCTCAAACATAAGCACTAACTCTTGATATAATATAGTAAGTGCTCTTTGTTGGGGTACATTTAATGACACTTAACTTCAAAAATGTAGAAATGAGATCATGAAACCCTTGGAATTATAGTTCAACTTAGGATGTTTTTTTTCCTCGTGTTCTTCTCCTTAATGTTCAATTGCGTTTTTTCAAAAGCGTTGTCACCAAAAAACTCAAACAATGGCGCTGCCTTGCGTTTGCTAAAGAAGCCGGTGCTACATATTGGTGTATTTTGAATGAAAAGGCTCCAAAAAATATTTGCATCAATTTAAAGGAATTTTATTTGCAACATCCTTTTCATGAATTTATCACTCGCCACTTCCCTAGTCAGTATAATTGACCCAACTTGAGCATTAGCTTGGGTATCTGCAAAAGTAAGTGCTACTTGTTGGGTCAGTGTTACAGACCTATTCAACATCCCGTAATAAAATCATATTCTATTCTGACTACTACTGAAATTCGACGAGATATTTTTGTCTCTGATTAAAATGTTTCTATTTGAATTTTCATGTCTTCTTTTCTGGATTCCAACAAGTACACACAAGCAAGATTGAACTTGTCGGAAAACTTACTCAAACATAAGCACTAACTCTTGATATAATGAAGTAAGTGCTCTTTGTTGGGGTAGATTTAATGACACCTAACTTCAAAAACGTGTCTTTTGAATGAAAAGGCTCCATGAAATATTTGCATCAATTTAAAGGAATTTTATTTGCAACATACTTTTCATGAATTTATCACTCACCACTTCCCTAGTCAGTTTAATTGACCCAATTTGAGCATTAGCGTGGGTATCTGCAAAAGTAAGTGCTACTTGTTGTGTCAGTGTTACAGAACTGATCAACATCCCGTGATTAAGTGTTATTCGATTTCGATTACTACTGAAAATCGACAAGCTCTTTTAACCACAATTGCGCATTCAATTAACTGAGTCTTGAGTACTTACCTGAGGTCAAAACAATCTCCCAAGTCAATGGCTCGGTGGGCGGGTTCGGGTTTCAATAGTTGTCTTTTGTATTTATAGTGGGGAACGTTGCATATAACACAACGAAATGACGCTGTGTAGAAGTGGAGTGCATGCCAGAAGAGGAAGAAAAATGCAGTACTGACAATATTTATCACAACGCCTCAAGTAAGTTGTATCTATATAACTCTTGTAATTAGCTTAAATTATCTGAAAAAAATAACTGCTACATGTTGGGAAGAAAAAGCAGTACTTAAAATTCTCAGGAATACTTCACAAATCAATATTATTGACCAAACTTGAGAATCAGCTTGATCATCTACTTAATAAGTGCTACTTGTTGGGGTAGGGTGAGACATAATCAACTTGATTTATATGAAGTGATCTTCCGATTAGTACTGGAAATTGTCAATATGTTTTAAATGCTTTAATTTTCGGGTGTTTTTTTTCTGGATTCCAACAAAAACACTCAATTAAGATTGAACTTGTCGGAAAACTTCCTCAAACATAAGCACTAACTCTTGATATAATGAAGTAAGTGCTCTATGTTGGGGTAGATTTAAAGACACCTAACTTCAAAAATGTCGAAATGAGATCATGGTAAAACTATAAATTTGAATTCAACTTACTTCTTCCCCTGAAACTTGGTCACAAGAATATGGTTTGCCTTTCTAAATGTTCTCTTTTCCTCTTTGTGTTCTATTTTTAATGAGTTTATCACTAGCCATATCCCAAGTCAGTATAATTGACCCAACTTGAGCATTAGCTTGGATATCTGCAAAAGTAAGTGCTACTTGTTGGGGAAGTGTTACAGACCTGATCAACATCCCGTAATAAAGTCCTATTCCATTCCGATTACTACTGATAATCGACAAGATCTTTATATCTCTGATTAAAATGTTTCTATTTGAATTTTCATGCGTTCTTTTCTGGATTCCAACAAGTACACACAAGCAAGATTGAACTTGTCGGAAAACTTACTCAAACATAAGCACTAACTCTTGATATAATGAAGTAAGTGCTCTTTGTTGGGGTAGATTTAAAGACACCTAACTTCAAAAATGTCGAAATAAGATCATGGTAAAACTATAAATTTCAATTCAACTTACTTCTTCCCCTGAAACTTGGTCACAAGAATATGGTTTGCCTTTCTAAATGTTCTCTCTTCCTCTGTGAGTTTTATTTTTAATGAGTTTATCACTAGCCAATTCCCAAGTCAGTATAATTGACCCAACTTGAGCATTAGCTTGGATATCTGGAAAAGTAAGTGCTACTTGTTGGGGCAGTGTTACAGACCTGATCAACATCCCGTAATAAAGTCATATTCTATTCTGACTACTACTGAAATTCGACAAGATCTTTTTATCTCTGATTAAAATGTTTCTATTTGAATTTTCATGTTTTTTTTTCTGGATTCCATCAAGCACACTCAAGCAAGATCAAACTTGTCGGAAAATGTCCTCAAACATAAGCACTAACTCTTGATATAATATAGTAAGTGCTCTTTGTTGGGGTACATTTAATGACACTTAACTTCAAAAATGTAGAAATGAGATCATGAAACCCTTGGAATTATAGTTCAACTTAGGATGTTTTTTTTCCTCGTGTTCTTCTCCTTAATGTTCAATTGCGTTTTTTCAAAAGCGTTGTCACCAAAAAACTCAAACAATGGCGCTGCCTTGCGTTTGCTAAAGAAGCCGGTGCTACATATTGGTGTATTTTGAATGAAAAGGCTCCAAAAAATATTTGCATCAATTTAAAGGAATTTTATTTGCAACATCCTTTTCATGAATTTATCACTCGCCACTTCCCTAGTCAGTATAATTGACCCAACTTGAGCATTAGCTTGGGTATCTGCAAAAGTAAGTGCTACTTGTTGGGTCAGTGTTACAGACCTATTCAACATCCCGTAATAAAATCATATTCTATTCTGACTACTACTGAAATTCGACGAGATATTTTTGTCTCTGATTAAAATGTTTCTATTTGAATTTTCATGTCTTCTTTTCTGGATTCCAACAAGTACACACAAGCAAGATTGAACTTGTCGGAAAACTTACTCAAACATAAGCACTAACTCTTGATATAATGAAGTAAGTGCTCTTTGTTGGGGTAGATTTAATGACACCTAACTTCAAAAACGTGTCTTTTGAATGAAAAGGCTCCATGAAATATTTGCATCAATTTAAAGGAATTTTATTTGCAACATACTTTTCATGAATTTATCACTCACCACTTCCCTAGTCAGTTTAATTGACCCAATTTGAGCATTAGCGTGGGTATCTGCAAAAGTAAGTGCTACTTGTTGTGTCAGTGTTACAGAACTGATCAACATCCCGTGATTAAGTGTTATTCGATTTCGATTACTACTGAAAATCGACAAGCTCTTTTAACCACAATTGCGCATTCAATTAACTGAGTCTTGAGTACTTACCTGAGGTCAAAACAATCTCCCAAGTCAATGGCTCGGTGGGCGGGTTCGGGTTTCAATAGTTGTCTTTTGTATTTATAGTGGGGAACGTTGCATATAACACAACGAAATGACGCTGTGTAGAAGTGGAGTGCATGCCAGAAGAGGAAGAAAAATGCAGTACTGACAATATTTATCACAACGCCTCAAGTAAGTTGTATCTATATAACTCTTGTAATTAGCTTAAATTATCTGAAAAAAATAACTGCTACATGTTGGGAAGAAAAAGCAGTACTTAAAATTCTCAGGAATACTTCACAAATCAATATTATTGACCAAACTTGAGAATCAGCTTGATCATCTACTTAATAAGTGCTACTTGTTGGGGTAGGGTGAGACATAATCAACTTGATTTATATGAAGTGATCTTCCGATTAGTACTGGAAATTGTCAATATGTTTTAAATGCTTTAATTTTCGGGTGTTTTTTTTCTGGATTCCAACAAAAACACTCAATTAAGATTGAACTTGTCGGAAAACTTCCTCAAACATAAGCACTAACTCTTGATATAATGAAGTAAGTGCTCTATGTTGGGGTAGATTTAAAGACACCTAACTTCAAAAATGTCGAAATGAGATCATGGTAAAACTATTAATTTGAATTCAACTTACTTCTTCCCCTGAAACTTGGTCACAAGAATATGGTTTGCCTTTCTAAATGTTCTCTTTTCCTCTTTGTGTTCTATTTTTAATGAGTTTATCACTAGCCATATCCCAAGTCAGTATAATTGACCCAACTTGAGCATTAGCTTGGATATCTGCAAAAGTAAGTGCTACTTGTTGGGGAAGTGTTACAGACCTGATCAACATCCCGTAATAAAGTCCTATTCCATTCCGATTACTACTGATAATCGACAAGATCTTTATATCTCTGATTAAAATGTTTCTATTTGAATTTTCATGCGTTCTTTTCTGGATTCCAACAAGTACACACAAGCAAGATTGAACTTGTCGGAAAACTTACTCAAACATAAGCACTAACTCTTGATATAATGAAGTAAGTGCTCTTTGTTGGGGTAGATTTAAAGACACCTAACTTCAAAAATGTCGAAATAAGATCATGGTAAAACTAAAAATTTCAATTCAACTTACTTCTTCCCCTGAAACTTGGTCACAAGAATATGGTTTGCCTTTCTAAATGTTCTCTCTTCCTCTGTGAGTTTTATTTTTAATGAGTTTATCACTAGCCAATTCCCAAGTCAGTATAATTGACCCAACTTGAGCATTAGCTTGGATATCTGGAAAAGTAAGTGCTACTTGTTGGGGCAGTGTTACAGACCTGATCAACATCCCGTAATAAAGTCATATTCTATTCTGACTACTACTGAAATTCGACAAGATCTTTTTATCTCTGATTAAAATGTTTCTATTTGAATTTTCATGTTTTTTTTTCTGGATTCCATCAAGCACACTCAAGCAAGATCAAACTTGTCGGAAAATGTCCTCAAACATAAGCACTAACTCTTGATATAATATAGTAAGTGCTCTTTGTTGGGGTACATTTAATGACACTTAACTTCAAAAATGTAGAAATGAGATCATGAAACCCTTGGAATTATAGTTCAACTTAGGATGTTTTTTTTCCTCGTGTTCTTCTCCTTAATGTTCAATTGCGTTTTTTCAAAAGCGTTGTCACCAAAAAACTCAAACAATGGCGCTGCCTTGCGTTTGCTAAAGAAGCCGGTGCTACATATTGGTGTATTTTGAATGAAAAGGCTCCAAAAAATATTTGCATCAATTTAAAGGAATTTTATTTGCAACATCCTTTTCATGAATTTATCACTCGCCACTTCCCTAGTCAGTATAATTGACCCAACTTGAGCATTAGCATGGGTATCTGCAAAAGTAAGTGCTACTTGTTGGGTCAGTGTTACAGACCTATTCAACATCCCGTAATAAAATCATATTCTATTCTGACTACTACTGAAATTCGACGAGATATTTTTATCTCTGATTAAAATGTTTCTATTTGAATTTTCATGTCTTCTTTTCTGGATTCCAACAAGTACACACAAGCAAGATTGAACTTGTCGGAAAACTTACTCAAACATAAGCACTAACTCTTGATATAATGAAGTAAGTGCTCTTTGTTGGGGTAGATTTAATGACACCTAACTTCAAAAATGTGTCTTTTGAATGAAAAAGCTCCATGAAATATTTGCATCAATTTAAAGGAATTTTATTTGCAACTTACTTTTCATGAATTTATCACTCACCACTTCCCTAGTCAGTTTAATTGACCCAATTTGAGCATTAGCGTGGGTATCTGCAAAAGTAAGTGCTACTTGTTGTGTCAGTGTTACAGAACTGATCAACATCCCGTGATTAAGTGTTATTCGATTTCGATTACTACTGAAAATCGACAAGCTCTTTTAACCACAATTGGGCATTCAATTAACTGAGTCTTGAGTACTTACCTGCGGTCAAAACAATCTCCCAAGTCAATGGCTCGGTGGGCGGGTTCGGGTTTCAATAGTTGTCTTTTGTATTTATAGTGGGGAACGTTGCATATAACACAACGAAATGACGCTGTGTAGAAGTGGAGTGCATGCCAGAAGAGGAAGAAAAATGCAGTACTGACAATATTTATCACAACGCCTCAAGTAAGTTGTATCTATATAACTCTTGTAATTAGCTTAAATTATCTGAAAAAAATAACTGCTACATGTTGGGAAGAAAAAGCAGTACTTAAAATTCTCAGGAATACTTCACAAATCAATATTATTGACCAAACTTGAGAATCAGCTTGATCATCTACTTAATAAGTGCTACTTGTTGGGGTAGGGTGAGACATAATCAACTTGATTTATATGAAGTGATCTTCCGATTAGTACTGGAAATTGTCAATATGTTTTAAATGCTTTAATTTTCGGGTGTTTTTTTTCTGGATTCCAACAAAAACACTCAATTAAGATTGAACTTGTCGGAAAACTTCCTCAAACATAAGCACTAACTCTTGATATAATGAAGTAAGTGCTCTATGTTGGGGTAGATTTAAAGACACCTAACTTCAAAAATGTCGAAATGAGATCATGGTAAAACTATAAATTTGAATTCAACTTACTTCTTCCACCGGAAACTTGGTCACAAGAATATGGTTTGCCTTTCTAAATGTTCTCTTTTCCTCTTTGTGTTCTATTTTTAATGAGTTTATCACTAGCCATATCCCAAGTCAGTATAATTGACCCAACTTGAGCATTAGCTTGGATATCTGCAAAAGTAAGTGCTACTTGTTGGGGAAGTGTTACAGACCTGATCAACATCCCGTAATAAAGTCCTATTCCATTCCGATTACTACTGATAATCGACAAGATCTTTATATCTCTGATTAAAATGTTTCTATTTGAATTTTCATGCGTTCTTTTCTGGATTCCAACAAGTACACACAAGCAAGATTGAACTTGTCGGAAAACTTACTCAAACATAAGCACTAACTCTTGATATAATGAAGTAAGTGCTCTTTGTTGGGGTAGATTTAAAGACACCTAACTTCAAAAATGTCGAAATAAGATCATGGTAAAACTATAAATTTCAATTCAACTTACTTCTTCCCCTGAAACTTGGTCACAAGAATATGGTTTGCCTTTCTAAATGTTCTCTCTTCCTCTGTGAGTTTTATTTTTAATGAGTTTATCACTAGCCAATTCCCAAGTCAGTATAATTGACCCAACTTGAGCATTAGCTTGGATATCTGGAAAAGTAAGTGCTACTTGTTGGGGCAGTGTTACAGACCTGATCAACATCCCGTAATAAAGTCATATTCTATTCTGACTACTACTGAAATTCGACAAGATCTTTTTATCTCTGATTAAAATGTTTCTATTTGAATTTTCATGTTTTTTTTTCTGGATTCCATCAAGCACACTCAAGCAAGATCAAACTTGTCGGAAAATGTCCTCAAACATAAGCACTAACTCTTGATATAATATAGTAAGTGCTCTTTGTTGGGGTACATTTAATGACACTTAACTTCAAAAATGTAGAAATGAGATCATGAAACCCTTGGAATTATAGTTCAACTTAGGATGTTTTTTTTCCTCGTGTTCTTCTCCTTAATGTTCAATTGCGTTTTTTCAAAAGCGTTGTCACCAAAAAACTCAAACAATGGCGCTGCCTTGCGTTTGCTAAAGAAGCCGGTGCTACATATTGGTGTATTTTGAATGAAAAGGCTCCAAAAAATATTTGCATCAATTTAAAGGAATTTTATTTGCAACATCCTTTTCATGAATTTATCACTCGCCACTTCCCTAGTCAGTATAATTGACCCAACTTGAGCATTAGCTTGGGTATCTGCAAAAGTAAGTGCTACTTGTTGGGTCAGTGTTACAGACCTATTCAACATCCCGTAATAAAATCATATTCTATTCTGACTACTACTGAAATTCGACGAGATATTTTTGTCTCTGATTAAAATGTTTCTATTTGAATTTTCATGTCTTCTTTTCTGGATTCCAACAAGTACACACAAGCAAGATTGAACTTGTCGGAAAACTTACTCAAACATAAGCACTAACTCTTGATATAATGAAGTAAGTGCTCTTTGTTGGGGTAGATTTAATGACACCTAACTTCAAAAACGTGTCTTTTGAATGAAAAGGCTCCATGAAATATTTGCATCAATTTAAAGGAATTTTATTTGCAACATACTTTTCATGAATTTATCACTCACCACTTCCCTAGTCAGTTTAATTGACCCAATTTGAGCATTAGCGTGGGTATCTGCAAAAGTAAGTGCTACTTGTTGTGTCAGTGTTACAGAACTGATCAACATCCCGTGATTAAGTGTTATTCGATTTCGATTACTACTGAAAATCGACAAGCTCTTTTAACCACAATTGCGCATTCAATTAACTGAGTCTTGAGTACTTACCTGAGGTCAAAACAATCTCCCAAGTCAATGGCTCGGTGGGCGGGTTCGGGTTTCAATAGTTGTCTTTTGTATTTATAGTGGGGAACGTTGCATATAACACAACGAAATGACGCTGTGTAGAAGTGGAGTGCATGCCAGAAGAGGAAGAAAAATGCAGTACTGACAATATTTATCACAACGCCTCAAGTAAGTTGTATCTATATAACTCTTGTAATTAGCTTAAATTATCTGAAAAAAATAACTGCTACATGTTGGGAAGAAAAAGCAGTACTTAAAATTCTCAGGAATACTTCACAAATCAATATTATTGACCAAACTTGAGAATCAGCTTGATCATCTACTTAATAAGTGCTACTTGTTGGGGTAGGGTGAGACATAATCAACTTGATTTATATGAAGTGATCTTCCGATTAGTACTGGAAATTGTCAATATGTTTTAAATGCTTTAATTTTCGGGTGTTTTTTTTCTGGATTCCAACAAAAACACTCAATTAAGATTGAACTTGTCGGAAAACTTCCTCAAACATAAGCACTAACTCTTGATATAATGAAGTAAGTGCTCTATGTTGGGTTAGATTTAAAGACACCTAACTTCAAAAATGTCGAAATGAGATCATGGTAAAACTATAAATTTGAATTCAACTTACTTCTTCCCCTGAAACTTGGTCACAAGAATATGGTTTGCCTGTCTAAATGTTCTCTTTTCCTCTTTGTGTTCTATTTTTAATGAGTTTATCACTAGCCATATCCCAAGTCAGTATAATTGACCCAACTTGAGCATTAGCTTGGATATCTGCAAAAGTAAGTGCTACTTGTTGGGGAAGTGTTACAGACCTGATCAACATCCCGTAATAAAGTCCTATTCCATTCCGATTACTACTGATAATCGACAAGATCTTTATATCTCTGATTAAAATGTTTCTATTTGAATTTTCATGCGTTCTTTTCTGGATTCCAACAAGTACACACAAGCAAGATTGAACTTGTGGGAAAACTTACTCAAACATAAGCACTAACTCTTGATATAATGAAGTAAGTGCTCTTTGTTGGGGTAGATTTAAAGACACCTAACTTCAAAAATGTCGAAATAAGATCATGGTAAAACTATAAATTTCAATTCAACTTACTTCTTCCCCTGAAACTTGGTCACAAGAATATGGTTTGCCTTTCTAAATGTTCTCTTTTCCTCTGTGAGTTTTATTTTTAATGAGTTTATCACTAGCCAATTCCCAAGTCAGTATAATTGACCCAACTTGAGCATTATCTTGGATATCTGGAAAAGTAAGTGCTACTTGTTGGGGCAGTGTTACAGACCTGATCAACATCCCGTAATAAAGTCATATTCTATTCTGACTACTACTGAAATTCGACAAGATCTTTTTATCTCTGATTAAAATGTTTCTATTTGAATTTTCATGTTTTTTTTTCTGGATTCCATCAAGCACACTCAAGCAAGATCAAACTTGTCGGAAAATGTCCTCAAACATAAGCACTAACTCTTGATATAATATAGTAAGTGCTCTTTGTTGGGGTACATTTAATGACACTTAACTTCAAAAATGTAGAAATGAGATCATGAAACCCTTGGAATTATAGTTCAACTTAGGATGTTTTTTTTCCTCGTGTTCTTCTCCTTAATGTTCAATTGCGTTTTTTCAAAAGCGTTGTCACCAAAAAACTCAAACAATGGCGCTGCCTTGCGTTTGCTAAAGAAGCCGGTGCTACATATTGGTGTATTTTGAATGAAAAGGCTCCAAAAAATATTTGCATCAATTTAAAGGAATTTTATTTGCAACATCCTTTTCATGAATTTATCACTCGCCACTTCCCTAGTCAGTATAATTGACCCAACTTGAGCATTAGCTTGGGTATCTGCAAAAGTAAGTGCTACTTGTTGGGTCAGTGTTACAAACCTATTCAACATCCCGTAATAAAATCATATTCTATTCTGACTACTACTGAAATTCGACGAGATATTTTTATCTCTGATTAAAATGTTTCTATTTGAATTTTCATGTCTTCTTTTCTGGATTCCAACAAGTACACACAAGCAAGATTGAACTTGTCGGAAAACTTACTCAAACATAAGCACTAACTCTTGATATAATGAAGTAAGTGCTCTTTGTTGGGGTAGATTTAATGACACCTAACTTCAAAAATGTGTCTTTTGAATGAAAGGGCTCCATGAAATATTTGCATCAATTTAAAGGAATTTTATTTGCAACATACTTTTCATGAATTTATCACTCACCACTTCCCTAGTCAGTTTAATTGACCCAATTTGAGCATTAGCGTGGGTATCTGCAAAAGTAAGTGCTACTTGTTGTGTCAGTGTTACAGAACTGATCAACATCCCTTGATTAAGTGTTATTCGATTTCGATTACTACTGAAAATCGACAAGCTCTTTTAACCACAATTGCGCATTCAATTAACTGAGTCTTGAGTACTTACCTGAGGTCAAAACAATCTCCCAAGTCAATGGCTCGGTGGGCGGGTTCGGGTTTCAATAGTTGTCTTTTGTATTTATAGTGGGGAACGTTGCATATAACACAACGAAATGACGCTGTGTAGAAGTGGAGTGCATGCCAGAAGAGGAAGAAAAATGCAGTACTGACAATATTTATCACAACGCCTCAAGTAAGTTGTATCTATATAACTCTTGTAATTAGCTTAAATTATCTGAAAAAAATAACTGCTACATGTTGGGAAGAAAAAGCAGTACTTAAAATTCTCAGGAATACTTCACAAATCAATATTATTGACCAAACTTGAGAATCAGCTTGATCATCTACTTAATAAGTGCTACTTGTTGGGGTAGGGTGAGACATAATCAACTTGATTTATATGAAGTGATCTTCCGATTAGTACTGGAAATTGTCAATATGTTTTAAATGCTTTAATTTTCGGGTGTTTTTTTTCTGGATTCCAACAAAAACACTCAATTAAGATTGAACTTGTCGGAAAACTTCCTCAAACATAAGCACTAACTCTTGATATAATGAAGTAAGTGCTCTATGTTGGGGTAGATTTAAAGACACCTAACTTCAAAAATGTCGAAATGAGATCATGGTAAAACTATAAATTTGAATTCAACTTACTTCTTCCCCTGAAACTTGGTCACAAGAATATGGTTTGCCTTTCTAAATGTTCTCTTTTCCTCTTTGTGTTCTATTTTTAATGAGTTTATCACTAGCCATATCCCAAGTCAGTATAATTGACCCAACTTGAGCATTAGCTTGGATATCTGCAAAAGTAAGTGCTACTTGTTGGGGAAGTGTTACAGACCTGATCAACATCCCGTAATAAAGTCATATTCTATTCTGAATACTACTGAAATTCGACAAGATCTTTTTATCTCTGATTAAAATGTTTCTATTTGAATTTTCATGTTTTTTTTTCTGGATTCCATCAAGCACACTCAAGCAAGATCAAACTTGTCGGAAAATGTCCTCAAACATAAGCACTAACTCTTGATATAATATAGTAAGTGCTCTTTGTTGGGGTACATTTAATGACACTTAACTTCAAAAATGTAGAAATAAGATCATGAAACCCTTGGAATTATAGTTCAACTTAGGATGTTTTTTTTCCTCGTGTTCTTCTCCTTAATGTTCAATTGCGTTTTTTCAAAAGCGTTGTCACCAAAAAACTCAAACAATGGTGCTGCCTTGCGTTTGCTAAAGAAGCCGGTGCTACATATTGGTGTATTTTGAATGAAAAGGCTCCAAAAAATATTTGCATCAATTTAAAGGAATTTTATTTGCAACATCCTTTTCATGAATTTATCACTCGCCACTTCCCTAGTCAGTATAATTGACCCAACTAGAGCATTAGCTTGGGTATCTGCAAAAGTAAGTGCTACTTGTTGGGTCAGTGTTACAGACCTGATGAACATCCCGCATTAAAATCATATTCTATTCTGACTACTACTGAAATTCGACGAAATATTTTTATCTCTGATTAAAATGTTTCTATTTGAATTTTCATGTCTTCTTTTCTGGATAACAACAAGTACACACAAGCAAGATTGAACTTGTCGGAAAACTTACTCAAACATAAGCACTAACTCTTGATATAATGAAGTAAGTGCTCTTTGTTGGGGTAGACTTAATGACACCTAACTTCAAAAATGTCGAAATGAGATCATGGTAAAACTATAAATTTGACTTCAACTTACTTCTTCCCCTGTAACTTGGTCACAGGCATATGATTTGCCTTTCTAAATGTTTTTTCCTCCTCTTCGTGTTCTATTTTTAATGAGTTCATCACTAGCCAATTCCAAAGTCAGTATAATTGACCCAACTTGAGCATTAGCTTGGATATCTTTAAAAGTAAGTGCTACTTGTTGGGGCAGTGTTACAGACCTGATCAACATCCCGTAATAAAGTCATATTCTATTCTGACTACTACTGAAATTCCACGGGATATTTTTATCTCTGATTAAAATGTTTCTTTTTGAATTTTCATTTTTTTTTTCTGGATTCCATCAAGCACACTCAAGCAAGATTGAACTTGTCGGAAAACTTACTCAAACATAAGCACTAACTCTTGATATAATGAAGTAAGTGCTCTTTGTTGGGGTAGATTTAAAGACACCTAACTTCAAAAATGTCGAAATAAGATCATGGTAAAACTATAAATTTCAATTCAACTTACTTCTTCCCCTGAAACTTGGTCACAAGAATATGGTTTGCCTTTCTAAATGTTCTCTCTTCCTCTGTGAGTTTTATTTTTAATGAGTTTATCACTAGCCAATTCCCAAGTCAGTATAATTGACCCAACTTGAGCATTAGCTTGGATATCTGGAAAAGTAAGTGCTACTTGTTGGGGCAGTGTTACAGACCTGATCAACATCCCGTAATAAAGTCATATTCTATTCTGACTACTACTGAAATTCGACAAGATCTTTTTATCTCTGATTAAAATGTTTCTATTTGAATTTTCATGTTTTTTTTTCTGGATTCCATCAAGCACACTCAAGCAAGATCAAACTTGTCGGAAAATGTCCTCAAACATAAGCACTAACTCTTGATATAATATAGTAAGTGCTCTTTGTTGGGGTACATTTAATGACACTTAACTTCAAAAATGTAGAAATGAGATCATGAAACCCTTGGAATTATAGTTCAACTTAGGATGTTTTTTTTCCTCGTGTTCTTCTCCTTAATGTTCAATTGCGTTTTTTCAAAAGCGTTGTCACCAAAAAACTCAAACAATGGCGCTGCCTTGCGTTTGCTAAAGAAGCCGGTGCTACATATTGGTGTATTTTGAATGAAAAGGCTCCAAAAAATATTTGCATCAATTTAAAGGAATTTTATTTGCAACATCCTTTTCATGAATTTATCACTCGCCACTTCCCTAGTCAGTATAATTGACCCAACTTGAGCATTAGCTTGGGTATCTGCAAAAGTAAGTGCTACTTGTTGGGTCAGTGTTACAGACCTATTCAACATCCCGTAATAAAATCATATTCTATTCTGACTACTACTGAAATTCGACGAGATATTTTTGTCTCTGATTAAAATGTTTCTATTTGAATTTTCATGTCTTCTTTTCTGGATTCCAACAAGTACACACAAGCAAGATTGAACTTGTCGGAAAACTTACTCAAACATAAGCACTAACTCTTGATATAATGAAGTAAGTGCTCTTTGTTGGGGTAGATTTAATGACACCTAACTTCAAAAACGTGTCTTTTGAATGAAAAGGCTCCATGAAATATTTGCATCAATTTAAAGGAATTTTATTTGCAACATACTTTTCATGAATTTATCACTCACCACTTCCCTAGTCAGTTTAATTGACCCAATTTGAGCATTAGCGTGGGTATCTGCAAAAGTAAGTGCTACTTGTTGTGTCAGTGTTACAGAACTGATCAACATCCCGTGATTAAGTGTTATTCGATTTCGATTACTACTGAAAATCGACAAGCTCTTTTAACCACAATTGCGCATTCAATTAACTGAGTCTTGAGTACTTACCTGAGGTCAAAACAATCTCCCAAGTCAATGGCTCGGTGGGCGGGTTCGGGTTTCAATAGTTGTCTTTTGTATTTATAGTGGGGAACGTTGCATATAACACAACGAAATGACGCTGTGTAGAAGTGGAGTGCATGCCAGAAGAGGAAGAAAAATGCAGTACTGACAATATTTATCACAACGCCTCAAGTAAGTTGTATCTATATAACTCTTGTAATTAGCTTAAATTATCTGAAAAAAATAACTGCTACATGTTGGGAAGAAAAAGCAGTACTTAAAATTCTCAGGAATACTTCACAAATCAATATTATTGACCAAACTTGAGAATCAGCTTGATCATCTACCTAATAAGTGCTACTTGTTGGGGTAGGGTGAGACATAATCAACTTGATTTATATGAAGTGATCTTCCGATTAGTACTGGAAATTGTCAATATGTTTTAAATGCTTTAATTTTCGGGTGTTTTTTTTCTGGATTCCAACAAAAACACTCAATTAAGATTGAACTTGTCGGAAAACTTCCTCAAACATAAGCACTAACTCTTGATATAATGAAGTAAGTGCTCTATGTTGGGTTAGATTTAAAGACACCTAACTTCAAAAATGTCGAAATGAGATCATGGTAAAACTATAAATTTGAATTCAACTTACTTCTTCCCCTGAAACTTGGTCACAAGAATATGGTTTGCCTGTCTAAATGTTCTCTTTTCCTCTTTGTGTTCTATTTTTAATGAGTTTATCACTAGCCATATCCCAAGTCAGTATAATTGACCCAACTTGAGCATTAGCTTGGATATCTGCAAAAGTAAGTGCTACTTGTTGGGGAAGTGTTACAGACCTGATCAACATCCCGTAATAAAGTCCTATTCCATTCCGATTACTACTGATAATCGACAAGATCTTTATATCTCTGATTAAAATGTTTCTATTTGAATTTTCATGCGTTCTTTTCTGGATTCCAACAAGTACACACAAGCAAGATTGAACTTGTGGGAAAACTTACTCAAACATAAGCACTAACTCTTGATATAATGAAGTAAGTGCTCTTTGTTGGGGTAGATTTAAAGACACCTAACTTCAAAAATGTCGAAATAAGATCATGGTAAAACTATAAATTTCAATTCAACTTACTTCTTCCCCTGAAACTTGGTCACAAGAATATGGTTTGCCTTTCTAAATGTTCTCTTTTCCTCTGTGAGTTTTATTTTTAATGAGTTTATCACTAGCCAATTCCCAAGTCAGTATAATTGACCCAACTTGAGCATTATCTTGGATATCTGGAAAAGTAAGTGCTACTTGTTGGGGCAGTGTTACAGACCTGATCAACATCCCGTAATAAAGTCATATTCTATTCTGAATACTACTGAAATTCGACAAGATCTTTTTATCTCTGATTAAAATGTTTCTATTTGAATTTTCATGTTTTTTTTTCTGGATTCCATCAAGCACACTCAAGCAAGATCAAACTTGTCGGAAAATGTCCTCAAACATAAGCACTAACTCTTGATATAATATAGTAAGTGCTCTTTGTTGGGGTACATTTAATGACACTTAACTTCAAAAATGTAGAAATAAGATCATGAAACCCTTGGAATTATAGTTCAACTTAGGATGTTTTTTTTCCTCGTGTTCTTCTCCTTAATGTTCAATTGCGTTTTTTCAAAAGCGTTGTCACCAAAAAACTCAAACAATGGTGCTGCCTTGCGTTTGCTAAAGAAGCCGGTGCTACATATTGGTGTATTTTGAATGAAAAGGCTCCAAAAAATATTTGCATCAATTTAAAGGAATTTTATTTGCAACATCCTTTTCATGAATTTATCACTCGCCACTTCCCTAGTCAGTATAATTGACCCAACTAGAGCATTAGCTTGGGTATCTGCAAAAGTAAGTGCTACTTGTTGGGTCAGTGTTACAGACCTGATGAACATCCCGCATTAAAATCATATTCTATTCTGACTACTACTGAAATTCGACGAAATATTTTTATCTCTGATTAAAATGTTTCTATTTGAATTTTCATGTCTTCTTTTCTGGATAACAACAAGTACACACAAGCAAGATTGAACTTGTCGGAAAACTTACTCAAACATAAGCACTAACTCTTGATATAATGAAGTAAGTGCTCTTTGTTGGGGTAGACTTAATGACACCTAACTTCAAAAATGTCGAAATGAGATCATGGTAAAACTATAAATTTGACTTCAACTTACTTCTTCCCCTGTAACTTGGTCACAGGCATATGATTTGCCTTTCTAAATGTTTTTTCCTCCTCTTCGTGTTCTATTTTTAATGAGTTCATCACTAGCCAATTCCAAAGTCAGTATAATTGACCCAACTTGAGCATTAGCTTGGATATCTTTAAAAGTAAGTGCTACTTGTTGGGGCAGTGTTACAGACCTGATCAACATCCCGTAATAAAGTCATATTCTATTCTGACTACTACTGAAATTCCACGGGATATTTTTATCTCTGATTAAAATGTTTCTTTTTGAATTTTCATTTTTTTTTTCTGGATTCCATCAAGCACACTCAAGCAAGATTGAACTTGTCGGAAAACTTACTCAAACATAAGCACTAACTCTTGATATAATGAAGTAAGTGCTCTTTGTTGGGGTAGATTTAAAGACACCTAACTTCAAAAATGTCGAAATAAGATCATGGTAAAACTATAAATTTCAATTCAACTTACTTCTTCCCCTGAAACTTGGTCACAAGAATATGGTTTGCCTTTCTAAATGTTCTCTCTTCCTCTGTGAGTTTTATTTTTAATGAGTTTATCACTAGCCAATTCCCAAGTCAGTATAATTGACCCAACTTGAGCATTAGCTTGGATATCTGGAAAAGTAAGTGCTACTTGTTGGGGCAGTGTTACAGACCTGATCAACATCCCGTAATAAAGTCATATTCTATTCTGACTACTACTGAAATTCGACAAGATCTTTTTATCTCTGATTAAAATGTTTCTATTTGAATTTTCATGTTTTTTTTTCTGGATTCCATCAAGCACACTCAAGCAAGATCAAACTTGTCGGAAAATGTCCTCAAACATAAGCACTAACTCTTGATATAATATAGTAAGTGCTCTTTGTTGGGGTACATTTAATGACACTTAACTTCAAAAATGTAGAAATGAGATCATGAAACCCTTGGAATTATAGTTCAACTTAGGATGTTTTTTTTCCTCGTGTTCTTCTCCTTAATGTTCAATTGCGTTTTTTCAAAAGCGTTGTCACCAAAAAACTCAAACAATGGCGCTGCCTTGCGTTTGCTAAAGAAGCCGGTGCTACATATTGGTGTATTTTGAATGAAAAGGCTCCAAAAAATATTTGCATCAATTTAAAGGAATTTTATTTGCAACATCCTTTTCATGAATTTATCACTCGCCACTTCCCTAGTCAGTATAATTGACCCAACTTGAGCATTAGCTTGGGTATCTGCAAAAGTAAGTGCTACTTGTTGGGTCAGTGTTACAGACCTATTCAACATCCCGTAATAAAATCATATTCTATTCTGACTACTACTGAAATTCGACGAGATATTTTTGTCTCTGATTAAAATGTTTCTATTTGAATTTTCATGTCTTCTTTTCTGGATTCCAACAAGTACACACAAGCAAGATTGAACTTGTCGGAAAACTTACTCAAACATAAGCACTAACTCTTGATATAATGAAGTAAGTGCTCTTTGTTGGGGTAGATTTAATGACACCTAACTTCAAAAACGTGTCTTTTGAATGAAAAGGCTCCATGAAATATTTGCATCAATTTAAAGGAATTTTATTTGCAACATACTTTTCATGAATTTATCACTCACCACTTCCCTAGTCAGTTTAATTGACCCAATTTGAGCATTAGCGTGGGTATCTGCAAAAGTAAGTGCTACTTGTTGTGTCAGTGTTACAGAACTGATCAACATCCCGTGATTAAGTGTTATTCGATTTCGATTACTACTGAAAATCGACAAGCTCTTTTAACCACAATTGCGCATTCAATTAACTGAGTCTTGAGTACTTACCTGAGGTCAAAACAATCTCCCAAGTCAATGGCTCGGTGGGCGGGTTCGGGTTTCAATAGTTGTCTTTTGTATTTATAGTGGGGAACGTTGCATATAACACAACGAAATGACGCTGTGTAGAAGTGGAGTGCATGCCAGAAGAGGAAGAAAAATGCAGTACTGACAATATTTATCACAACGCCTCAAGTAAGTTGTATCTATATAACTCTTGTAATTAGCTTAAATTATCTGAAAAAAATAACTGCTACATGTTGGGAAGAAAAAGCAGTACTTAAAATTCTCAGGAATACTTCACAAATCAATATTATTGACCAAACTTGAGAATCAGCTTGATCATCTACCTAATAAGTGCTACTTGTTGGGGTAGGGTGAGACATAATCAACTTGATTTATATGAAGTGATCTTCCGATTAGTACTGGAAATTGTCAATATGTTTTAAATGCTTTAATTTTCGGGTGTTTTTTTTCTGGATTCCAACAAAAACACTCAATTAAGATTGAACTTGTCGGAAAACTTCCTCAAACATAAGCACTAACTCTTGATATAATGAAGTAAGTGCTCTATGTTGGGTTAGATTTAAAGACACCTAACTTCAAAAATGTCGAAATGAGATCATGGTAAAACTATAAATTTGAATTCAACTTACTTCTTCCCCTGAAACTTGGTCACAAGAATATGGTTTGCCTGTCTAAATGTTCTCTTTTCCTCTTTGTGTTCTATTTTTAATGAGTTTATCACTAGCCATATCCCAAGTCAGTATAATTGACCCAACTTGAGCATTAGCTTGGATATCTGCAAAAGTAAGTGCTACTTGTTGGGGAAGTGTTACAGACCTGATCAACATCCCGTAATAAAGTCCTATTCCATTCCGATTACTACTGATAATCGACAAGATCTTTATATCTCTGATTAAAATGTTTCTATTTGAATTTTCATGCGTTCTTTTCTGGATTCCAACAAGTACACACAAGCAAGATTGAACTTGTGGGAAAACTTACTCAAACATAAGCACTAACTCTTGATATAATGAAGTAAGTGCTCTTTGTTGGGGTAGATTTAAAGACACCTAACTTCAAAAATGTCGAAATAAGATCATGGTAAAACTATAAATTTCAATTCAACTTACTTCTTCCCCTGAAACTTGGTCACAAGAATATGGTTTGCCTTTCTAAATGTTCTCTTTTCCTCTGTGAGTTTTATTTTTAATGAGTTTATCACTAGCCAATTCCCAAGTCAGTATAATTGACCCAACTTGAGCATTATCTTGGATATCTGGAAAAGTAAGTGCTACTTGTTGGGGCAGTGTTACAGACCTGATCAACATCCCGTAATAAAGTCATATTCTATTCTGAATACTACTGAAATTCGACAAGATCTTTTTATCTCTGATTAAAATGTTTCTATTTGAATTTTCATGTTTTTTTTCTGGATTCCATCAAGCACACTCAAGCAAGATCAAACTTGTCGGAAAATGTCCTCAAACATAAGCACTAACTCTTGATATAATATAGTAAGTGCTCTTTGTTGGGGTACATTTAATGACACTTAACTTCAAAAATGTAGAAATGAGATCATGAAACCCTTGGAATTATAGTTCAACTTAGGATGTTTTTTTTCCTCGTGTTCTTCTCCTAAATGTTCAATTGCATTTTTTCAAATGCGTTGTCACCAAAAAACTCAAACAATGGCGCTGCCTTGCGTTTGCTAAAGAAGCCGGTGCTACATATTGGTGTATTTTGAATGAAAAGGCTCCAAAAAATATTTGCATCAATTTAAAGGAATTTTATTTGCAACATCCTTTTCATGAATTTATCACTCGCCACTTCCCTAGTCAGTATAATTGACCCAACTAGAGCATTAGCTTGGGTATCTGCAAAAGTAAGTGCTACTTGTTGGGTCAGTGTTACAGACCTATTCAACATCCCGTAATAAAATCATAATCTATTCTGACTACTACTGAAATTCGACGAGATATTTTTGTCTCTGATTAAAATGTTTCTATTTGAATTTTCATGTCTTCTTTTCTGGATTCCAACAAGTACACACAAGCAAGATTGAACTTGTCCGAAAACTTACTCAAACATAAGCACTAACTCTTGATATAATGAAGTAAGTGCTCTTTGTTGGGGTAGATTTAAAGACACCTAACTTCAAAAATGTGTCTTTTGAATAAAAAGGCTCCATGAAATATTTGCATCAATTTAAAGGAATTTTATTTGCAACATCCTTTTCATGAATTTATCACTCGCCACTTCCCTAGTCAGTATAATTGACCCAACTAGAGCATTAGCTTGGGTATCTGCAAAAGTAAGTGCTACTTGTTGGGTCAGTGTTACAGACCTGATGAACATCCCGCATTAAAATCATATTCTATTCTGACTACTACTGAAATTCGACGAAATATTTTTATCTCTGATTAAAATGTTTCTATTTGAATTTTCATGTCTTCTTTTCTGGATAACAACAAGTACACACAAGCAAGATTGAACTTGTCGGAAAACTTACTCAAACATAAGCACTAACTCTTGATATAATGAAGTAAGTGCTCTTTGTTGGGGTAGACTTAATGACACCTAACTTCAAAAATGTCGAAATGAGATCATGGTAAAACTATAAATTTGACTTCAACTTACTTCTTCCCCTGTAACTTGGTCACAGGCATATGGTTTGCCTTTCTAAATGTTTTTTCCTCCTCTTCGTGTTCTATTTTTAATGAGTTCATCACTAGCCAATTCCAAAGTCAGTATAATTGACCCAACTTGAGCATTAGCTTGGATATCTTTAAAAGTAAGTGCTACTTGTTGGGGCAGTGTTACAGACCTGATCAACATCCCGTAATAAAGTCATATTCTATTCTGACTACTACTGAAATTCCACGGGATATTTTTATCTCTGATTAAAATGTTTCTTTTTGAATTTTCATTTTTTTTTCTGGATTCCATCAAGCACACTCAAGCAAGATTGAACTTGTCGGAAAACTTACTCAAACATAAGCACTAACTCTTGATATAATGAAGTAAGTGCTCTTTGTTGGGGTAGATTTAAAGACACCTAACTTCAAAAATGTCGAAATAAGATCATGGTAAAACTATAAATTTCAATTCAACTTACTTCTTCCCCTGAAACTTGGTCACAAGAATATGGTTTGCCTTTCTAAATGTTCTCTCTTCCTCTGTGAGTTTTATTTTTAATGAGTTTATCACTAGCCAATTCCCAAGTCAGTATAATTGACCCAACTTGAGCATTAGCTTGGATATCTGGAAAAGTAAGTGCTACTTGTTGGGGCAGTGTTACAGACCTGATCAACATCCCGTAATAAAGTCATATTCTATTCTGACTACTACTGAAATTCGACAAGATCTTTTTATCTCTGATTAAAATGTTTCTATTTGAATTTTCATGTTTTTTTTTCTGGATTCCATCAAGCACACTCAAGCAAGATCAAACTTGTCGGAAAATGTCCTCAAACATAAGCACTAACTCTTGATATAATATAGTAAGTGCTCTTTGTTGGGGTACATTTAATGACACTTAACTTCAAAAATGTAGAAATGAGATCATGAAACCCTTGGAATTATAGTTCAACTTAGGATGTTTTTTTTCCTCGTGTTCTTCTCCTTAATGTTCAATTGCGTTTTTTCAAAAGCGTTGTCACCAAAAAACTCAAACAATGGCGCTGCCTTGCGTTTGCTAAAGAAGCCGGTGCTACATATTGGTGTATTTTGAATGAAAAGGCTCCAAAAAATATTTGCATCAATTTAAAGGAATTTTATTTGCAACATCCTTTTCATGAATTTATCACTCGCCACTTCCCTAGTCAGTATAATTGACCCAACTTGAGCATTAGCTTGGGTATCTGCAAAAGTAAGTGCTACTTGTTGGGTCAGTGTTACAGACCTATTCAACATCCCGTAATAAAATCATATTCTATTCTGACTACTACTGAAATTCGACGAGATATTTTTATCTCTGATTAAAATGTTTCTATTTGAATTTTCATGTCTTCTTTTCTGGATTCCAACAAGTACACACAAGCAAGATTGAACTTGTCGGAAAACTTACTCAAACATAAGCACTAACTCTTGATATAATGAAGTAAGTGCTCTTTGTTGGGGTAGATTTAATGACACCTAACTTCAAAAACGTGTCTTTTGAATGAAAAGGCTCCATGAAATATTTGCATCAATTTAAAGGAATTTTATTTGCAACATACTTTTCATGAATTTATCACTCACCACTTCCCTAGTCAGTTTAATTGACCCAATTTGAGCATTAGCGTGGGTATCTGCAAAAGTAAGTGCTACTTGTTGTGTCAGTGTTACAGAACTGATCAACATCCCGTGATTAAGTGTTATTCGATTTCGATTACTACTGAAAATCGACAAGCTCTTTTAACCACAATTGCGCATTCAATTAACTGAGTCTTGAGTACTTACCTGAGGTCAAAACAATCTCCCAAGTCAATGGCTCGGTGGGCGGGTTCGGGTTTCAATAGTTGTCTTTTGTATTTATAGTGGGGAACGTTGCATATAACACAACGAAATGACGCTGTGTAGAAGTGGAGTGCATGCCAGAAGAGGAAGAAAAATGCAGTACTGACAATATTTATCACAACGCCTCAAGTAAGTTGTATCTATATAACTCTTGTAATTAGCTTAAATTATCTGAAAAAAATAACTGCTACATGTTGGGAAGAAAAAGCAGTACTTAAAATTCTCAGGAATACTTCACAAATCAATATTATTGACCAAACTTGAGAATCAGCTTGATCATCTACTTAATAAGTGCTACTTGTTGGGGTAGGGTGAGACATAATCAACTTGATTTATATGAAGTGATCTTCCGATTAGTACTGGAAATTGTCAATATGTTTTAAATGCTTTAATTTTCGGGTGTTTTTTTTCTGGATTCCAACAAAAACACTCAATTAAGATTGAACTTGTCGGAAAACTTCCTCAAACATAAGCACTAACTCTTGATATAATGAAGTAAGTGCTCTATGTTGGGGTAGATTTAAAGACACCTAACTTCAAAAATGTCGAAATGAGATCATGGTAAAACTATAAATTTGAATTCAACTTACTTCTTCCCCTGAAACTTGGTCACAAGAATATGGTTTGCCTTTCTAAATGTTCTCTTTTCCTCTTTGTGTTCTATTTTTAATGAGTTTATCACTAGCCATATCCCAAGTCAGTATAATTGACCCAACTTGAGCATTAGCTTGGATATCTGCAAAAGTAAGTGCTACTTGTTGGGGAAGTGTTACAGACCTGATCAACATCCCGTAATAAAGTCCTATTCCATTCCGATTACTACTGATAATCGACAAGATCTTTATATCTCTGATTAAAATGTTTCTATTTGAATTTTCATGCGTTCTTTTCTGGATTCCAACAAGTACACACAAGCAAGATTGAACTTGTCGGAAAACTTACTCAAACATAAGCACTAACTCTTGATATAATGAAGTAAGTGCTCTTTGTTGGGGTAGATTTAAAGACACCTAACTTCAAAAATGTCGAAATAAGATCATGGTAAAACTATAAATTTCAATTCAACTTACTTCTTCCCCTGAAACTTGGTCACAAGAATATGGTTTGCCTTTCTAAATGTTCTCTCTTCCTCTGTGAGTTTTATTTTTAATGAGTTTATCACTAGCCAATTCCCAAGTCAGTATAATTGACCCAACTTGAGCATTAGCTTGGATATCTGGAAAAGTAAGTGCTACTTGTTGGGGCAGTGTTACAGACCTGATCAACATCCCGTAATAAAGTCATATTCTATTCTGACTACTACTGAAATTCGACAAGATCTTTTTATCTCTGATTAAAATGTTTCTATTTGAATTTTCATGTTTTTTTTTCTGGATTCCATCAAGCACACTCAAGCAAGATCAAACTTGTCGGAAAATGTCCTCAAACATAAGCACTAACTCTTGATATAATATAGTAAGTGCTCTTTGTTGGGGTACATTTAATGACACTTAACTTCAAAAATGTAGAAATGAGATCATGAAACCCTTGGAATTATAGTTCAACTTAGGATGTTTTTTTTCCTCGTGTTCTTCTCCTTAATGTTCAATTGCGTTTTTTCAAAAGCGTTGTCACCAAAAAACTCAAACAATGGCGCTGCCTTGCGTTTGCTAAAGAAGCCGGTGCTACATATTGGTGTATTTTGAATGAAAAGGCTCCAAAAAATATTTGCATCAATTTAAAGGAATTTTATTTGCAACATCCTTTTCATGAATTTATCACTCGCCACTTCCCTAGTCAGTATAATTGACCCAACTTGAGCATTAGCTTGGGTATCTGCAAAAGTAAGTGCTACTTGTTGGGTCAGTGTTACAGACCTATTCAACATCCCGTAATAAAATCATATTCTATTCTGACTACTACTGAAATTCGACGAGATATTTTTGTCTCTGATTAAAATGTTTCTATTTGAATTTTCATGTCTTCTTTTCTGGATTCCAACAAGTACACACAAGCAAGATTGAACTTGTCGGAAAACTTACTCAAACATAAGCACTAACTCTTGATATAATGAAGTAAGTGCTCTTTGTTGGGGTAGATTTAATGACACCTAACTTCAAAAACGTGTCTTTTGAATGAAAAGGCTCCATGAAATATTTGCATCAATTTAAAGGAATTTTATTTGCAACATACTTTTCATGAATTTATCACTCACCACTTCCCTAGTCAGTTTAATTGACCCAATTTGAGCATTAGCGTGGGTATCTGCAAAAGTAAGTGCTACTTGTTGTGTCAGTGTTACAGAACTGATCAACATCCCGTGATTAAGTGTTATTCGATTTCGATTACTACTGAAAATCGACAAGCTCTTTTAACCACAATTGCGCATTCAATTAACTGAGTCTTGAGTACTTACCTGAGGTCAAAACAATCTCCCAAGTCAATGGCTCGGTGGGCGGGTTCGGGTTTCAATAGTTGTCTTTTGTATTTATAGTGGGGAACGTTGCATATAACACAACGAAATGACGCTGTGTAGAAGTGGAGTGCATGCCAGAAGAGGAAGAAAAATGCAGTACTGACAATATTTATCACAACGCCTCAAGTAAGTTGTATCTATATAACTCTTGTAATTAGCTTAAATTATCTGAAAAAAATAACTGCTACATGTTGGGAAGAAAAAGCAGTACTTAAAATTCTCAGGAATACTTCACAAATCAATATTATTGACCAAACTTGAGAATCAGCTTGATCATCTACTTAATAAGTGCTACTTGTTGGGGTAGGGTGAGACATAATCAACTTGATTTATATGAAGTGATCTTCCGATTAGTACTGGAAATTGTCAATATGTTTTAAATGCTTTAATTTTCGGGTGTTTTTTTTCTGGATTCCAACAAAAACACTCAATTAAGATTGAACTTGTCGGAAAACTTCCTCAAACATAAGCACTAACTCTTGATATAATGAAGTAAGTGCTCTATGTTGGGGTAGATTTAAAGACACCTAACTTCAAAAATGTCGAAATGAGATCATGGTAAAACTATTAATTTGAATTCAACTTACTTCTTCCCCTGAAACTTGGTCACAAGAATATGGTTTGCCTTTCTAAATGTTCTCTTTTCCTCTTTGTGTTCTATTTTTAATGAGTTTATCACTAGCCATATCCCAAGTCAGTATAATTGACCCAACTTGAGCATTAGCTTGGATATCTGCAAAAGTAAGTGCTACTTGTTGGGGAAGTGTTACAGACCTGATCAACATCCCGTAATAAAGTCCTATTCCATTCCGATTACTACTGATAATCGACAAGATCTTTATATCTCTGATTAAAATGTTTCTATTTGAATTTTCATGCGTTCTTTTCTGGATTCCAACAAGTACACACAAGCAAGATTGAACTTGTCGGAAAACTTACTCAAACATAAGCACTAACTCTTGATATAATGAAGTAAGTGCTCTTTGTTGGGGTAGATTTAAAGACACCTAACTTCAAAAATGTCGAAATAAGATCATGGTAAAACTATAAATTTCAATTCAACTTACTTCTTCCCCTGAAACTTGGTCACAAGAATATGGTTTGCCTTTCTAAATGTTCTCTCTTCCTCTGTGAGTTTTATTTTTAATGAGTTTATCACTAGCCAATTCCCAAGTCAGTATAATTGACCCAACTTGAGCATTAGCTTGGATATCTGGAAAAGTAAGTGCTACTTGTTGGGGCAGTGTTACAGACCTGATCAACATCCCGTAATAAAGTCATATTCTATTCTGACTACTACTGAAATTCGACAAGATCTTTTTATCTCTGATTAAAATGTTTCTATTTGAATTTTCATGTTTTTTTTTCTGGATTCCATCAAGCACACTCAAGCAAGATCAAACTTGTCGGAAAATGTCCTCAAACATAAGCACTAACTCTTGATATAATATAGTAAGTGCTCTTTGTTGGGGTACATTTAATGACACTTAACTTCAAAAATGTAGAAATGAGATCATGAAACCCTTGGAATTATAGTTCAACTTAGGATGTTTTTTTTCCTCGTGTTCTTCTCCTTAATGTTCATTTGCGTTTTTTCAAAAGCGTTGTCACCAAAAAACTCAAACAATGGCGCTGCCTTGCGTTTGCTAAAGAAGCCGGTGCTACATATTGGTGTATTTTGAATGAAAAGGCTCCAAAAAATATTTGCATCAATTTAAAGGAATTTTATTTGCAACATCCTTTTCATGAATTTATCACTCGCCACTTCCCTAGTCAGTATAATTGACCCAACTTGAGCATTAGCTTGGGTATCTGCAAAAGTAAGTGCTACTTGTTGGGTCAGTGTTACAGACCTATTCAACATCCCGTAATAAAATCATATTCTATTCTGACTACTACTGAAATTCGACGAGATATTTTTATCTCTGATTAAAATGTTTCTATTTGAATTTTCATGTCTTCTTTTCTGGATTCCAACAAGTACACACAAGCAAGATTGAACTTGTCGGAAAACTTACTCAAACATAAGCACTAACTCTTGATATAATGAAGTAAGTGCTCTTTGTTGGGGTAGATTTAATGACACCTAACTTCAAAAATGTGTCTTTTGAATGAAAAGGCTCCATGAAATATTTGCATCAATTTAAAGGAATTTTATTTGCAACATACTTTTCATGAATTTATCACTCACCACTTCCCTAGTCAGTTTAATTGACCCAATTTGAGCATTAGCGTGGGTATCTGCAAAAGTAAGTGCTACTTGTTGTGTCAGTGTTACAGAACTGATCAACATCCCGTGATTAAGTGTTATTCGATTTCGATTACTACTGAAAATCGACAAGCTCTTTTAACCACAATTGCGCATTCAATTAACTGAGTCTTGAGTACTTACCTGCGGTCAAAACAATCTCCCAAGTCAATGGCTCGGTGGGCGGGTTCGGGTTTCAATAGTTGTCTTTTGTATTTATAGTGGGGAACGTTGCATATAACACAACGAAATGACGCTGTGTAGAAGTGGAGTGCATGCCAGAAGAGGAAGAAAAATGCAGTACTGACAATATTTATCACAACGCCTCAAGTAAGTTGTATCTATATAACTCTTGTAATTAGCTTAAATTATCTGAAAAAAATAACTGCTACATGTTGGGAAGAAAAAGCAGTACTTAAAATTCTCAGGAATACTTCACAAATCAATATTATTGACCAAACTTGAGAATCAGCTTGATCATCTACTTAATAAGTGCTACTTGTTGGGGTAGGGTGAGACATAATCAACTTGATTTATATGAAGTGATCTTCCGATTAGTACTGGAAATTGTCAATATGTTTTAAATGCTTTAATTTTCGGGTGTTTTTTTTCTGGATTCCAACAAAAACACTCAATTAAGATTGAACTTGTCGGAAAACTTCCTCAAACATAAGCACTAACTCTTGATATAATGAAGTAAGTGCTCTATGTTGGGGTAGATTTAAAGACACCTAACTTCAAAAATGTCGAAATGAGATCATGGTAAAACTATTAATTTGAATTCAACTTACTTCTTCCCCTGAAACTTGGTCACAAGAATATGGTTTGCCTTTCTAAATGTTCTCTTTTCCTCTTTGTGTTCTATTTTTAATGAGTTTATCACTAGCCATATCCCAAGTCAGTATAATTGACCCAACTTGAGCATTAGCTTGGATATCTGCAAAAGTAAGTGCTACTTGTTGGGGAAGTGTTACAGACCTGATCAACATCCCGTAATAAAGTCCTATTCCATTCCGATTACTACTGATAATCGACAAGATCTTTATATCTCTGATTAAAATGTTTCTATTTGAATTTTCATGCGTTCTTTTCTGGATTCCAACAAGTACACACAAGCAAGATTGAACTTGTCGGAAAACTTACTCAAACATAAGCACTAACTCTTGATATAATGAAGTAAGTGCTCTTTGTTGGGGTAGATTTAAAGACACCTAACTTCAAAAATGTCGAAATAAGATCATGGTAAAACTATAAATTTCAATTCAACTTACTTCTTCCCCTGAAACTTGGTCACAAGAATATGGTTTGCCTTTCTAAATGTTCTCTCTTCCTCTGTGAGTTTTATTTTTAATGAGTTTATCACTAGCCAATTCCCAAGTCAGTATAATTGACCCAACTTGAGCATTAGCTTGGATATCTGGAAAAGTAAGTGCTACTTGTTGGGGCAGTGTTACAGACCTGATCAACATCCCGTAATAAAGTCATATTCTATTCTGACTACTACTGAAATTCGACAAGATCTTTTTATCTCTGATTAAAATGTTTCTATTTGAATTTTCATGTTTTTTTTTCTGGATTCCATCAAGCACACTCAAGCAAGATCAAACTTGTCGGAAAATGTCCTCAAACATAAGCACTAACTCTTGATATAATATAGTAAGTGCTCTTTGTTGGGGTACATTTAATGACACTTAACTTCAAAAATGTAGAAATGAGATCATGAAACCCTTGGAATTATAGTTCAACTTAGGATGTTTTTTTTCCTCGTGTTCTTCTCCTTAATGTTCAATTGCGTTTTTTCAAAAGCGTTGTCACCAAAAAACTCAAACAATGGCGCTGCCTTGCGTTTGCTAAAGAAGCCGGTGCTACATATTGGTGTATTTTGAATGAAAAGGCTCCAAAAAATATTTGCATCAATTTAAAGGAATTTTATTTGCAACATCCTTTTCATGAATTTATCACTCGCCACTTCCCTAGTCAGTATAATTGACCCAACTTGAGCATTAGCTTGGGTATCTGCAAAAGTAAGTGCTACTTGTTGGGTCAGTGTTACAGACCTATTCAACATCCCGTAATAAAATCATATTCTATTCTGACTACTACTGAAATTCGACGAGATATTTTTGTCTCTGATTAAAATGTTTCTATTTGAATTTTCATGTCTTCTTTTCTGGATTCCAACAAGTACACACAAGCAAGATTGAACTTGTCGGAAAACTTACTCAAACATAAGCACTAACTCTTGATATAATGAAGTAAGTGCTCTTTGTTGGGGTAGATTTAATGACACCTAACTTCAAAAACGTGTCTTTTGAATGAAAAGGCTCCATGAAATATTTGCATCAATTTAAAGGAATTTTATTTGCAACATACTTTTCATGAATTTATCACTCACCACTTCCCTAGTCAGTTTAATTGACCCAATTTGAGCATTAGCGTGGGTATCTGCAAAAGTAAGTGCTACTTGTTGTGTCAGTGTTACAGAACTGATCAACATCCCGTGATTAAGTGTTATTCGATTTCGATTACTACTGAAAATCGACAAGCTCTTTTAACCACAATTGCGCATTCAATTAACTGAGTCTTGAGTACTTACCTGAGGTCAAAACAATCTCCCAAGTCAATGGCTCGGTGGGCGGGTTCGGGTTTCAATAGTTGTCTTTTGTATTTATAGTGGGGAACGTTGCATATAACACAACGAAATGACGCTGTGTAGAAGTGGAGTGCATGCCAGAAGAGGAAGAAAAATGCAGTACTGACAATATTTATCACAACGCCTCAAGTAAGTTGTATCTATATAACTCTTGTAATTAGCTTAAATTATCTGAAAAAAATAACTGCTACATGTTGGGAAGAAAAAGCAGTACTTAAAATTCTCAGGAATACTTCACAAATCAATATTATTGACCAAACTTGAGAATCAGCTTGATCATCTACTTAATAAGTGCTACTTGTTGGGGTAGGGTGAGACATAATCAACTTGATTTATATGAAGTGATCTTCCGATTAGTACTGGAAATTGTCAATATGTTTTAAATGCTTTAATTTTCGGGTGTTTTTTTTCTGGATTCCAACAAAAACACTCAATTAAGATTGAACTTGTCGGAAAACTTCCTCAAACATAAGCACTAACTCTTGATATAATGAAGTAAGTGCTCTATGTTGGGGTAGATTTAAAGACACCTAACTTCAAAAATGTCGAAATGAGATCATGGTAAAACTATTAATTTGAATTCAACTTACTTCTTCCCCTGAAACTTGGTCACAAGAATATGGTTTGCCTGTCTAAATGTTCTCTTTTCCTCTTTGTGTTCTATTTTTAATGAGTTTATCACTAGCCATATCCCAAGTCAGTATAATTGACCCAACTTGAGCATTAGCTTGGATATCTGCAAAAGTAAGTGCTACTTGTTGGGGAAGTGTTACAGACCTGATCAACATCCCGTAATAAAGTCCTATTCCATTCCGATTACTACTGATAATCGACAAGATCTTTATATCTCTGATTAAAATGTTTCTATTTGAATTTTCATGCGTTCTTTTCTGGATTCCAACAAGTACACACAAGCAAGATTGAACTTGTGGGAAAACTTACTCAAACATAAGCACTAACTCTTGATATAATGAAGTAAGTGCTCTTTGTTGGGGTAGACTTAATGACACCTAACTTCAAAAATGTCGAAATGAGATCATGGTAAAACTATAAATTTGACTTCAACTTACTTCTTCCCCTGTAACTTGGTCACAGGCATATGATTTGCCTTTCTAAATGTTTTTTCCTCCTCTTCGTGTTCTATTTTTAATGAGTTCATCACTAGCCAATTCCAAAGTCAGTATAATTGACCCAACTTGAGCATTAGCTTGGATATCTTTAAAAGTAAGTGCTACTTGTTGGGGCAGTGTTACAGACATGATCAACATCCCGTAATAAAGTCATATTCTATTCTGACTACTACTGAAATTCGACGGGATATTTTTATCTCTGATTAAAATGTTTCTTTTTGAATTTTCATGTTTTTTTTCTGGATTCCATCAAGCACACTCAAGCAAGATTGAACTTGTCGGAAAACTTACTCAAACATAAGCACTAACTCTTGATATAATGAAGTAAGTGCTCTTTGTTGGGGTAGATTTAAAGACACCTAACTTCAAAAATGTCGAAATAAGATCATGGTAAAACTAAAAATTTCAATTCAACTTACTTCTTCCCCTGAAACTTGGTCACAAGAATATGGTTTGCCTTTCTAAATGTTCTCTCTTCCTCTGTGAGTTTTATTTTTAATGAGTTTATCACTAGCCAATTCCCAAGTCAGTATAATTGACCCAACTTGAGCATTAGCTTGGATATCTGGAAAAGTAAGTGCTACTTGTTGGGGCAGTGTTACAGACCTGATCAACATCCCGTAATAAAGTCATATTCTATTCTGACTACTACTGAAATTCGACAAGATCTTTTTATCTCTGATTAAAATGTTTCTATTTGAATTTTCATGTTTTTTTTTCTGGATTCCATCAAGCACACTCAAGCAAGATCAAACTTGTCGGAAAATGTCCTCAAACATAAGCACTAACTCTTGATATAATATAGTAAGTGCTCTTTGTTGGGGTACATTTAATGACACTTAACTTCAAAAATGTAGAAATGAGATCATGAAACCCTTGGAATTATAGTTCAACTTAGGATGTTTTTTTTCCTCGTGTTCTTCTCCTAAATGTTCAATTGCATTTTTTCAAATGCGTTGTCACCAAAAAACTCAAACAATGGCGCTGCCTTGCGTTTGCTAAAGAAGCCGGTGCTACATATTGGTGTATTTTGAATGAAAAGGCTCCAAAAAATATTTGCATCAATTTAAAGGAATTTTATTTGCAACATCCTTTTCATGAATTTATCACTCGCCACTTCCCTAGTCAGTATAATTGACCCAACTTGAGCATTAGCTTGGGTATCTGCAAAAGTAAGTGCTACTTGTTGGGTCAGTGTTACAGACCTATTCAACATCCCGTAATAAAATCATAATCTATTCTGACTACTACTGAAATTCGACGAGATATTTTTGTCTCTGATTAAAATGTTTCTATTTGAATTTTCATGTCTTCTTTTCTGGATTCCAACAAGTACACACAAGCAAGATTGAACTTGTCCGAAAACTTACTCAAACATAAGCACTAACTCTTGATATAATGAAGTAAGTGCTCTTTGTTGGGGTAGATTTAAAGACACCTAACTTCAAAAATGTGTCTTTTAAAATAAAAAGGCTCCATGAAATATTTGCATCAATTTAAAGGAATTTTATTTGCAACATACTTTTCATGAATTTATCACTCACCACTTCCCTAGTCAGTATAATTGACCCAATTTAAGCATTAGCTTGGGTATCTCCAAAAGTAAGTGCTACTTGTTGGGTCAGTGTTACAGAACTGATCAACATCCCGTGATTAAGTGTTATTTGATTTCGATTACTACTGAAAATCGACCAATTCTTTTAACCACAATTGCGCATTCAATTAACTGAGTCTTGAGTACTTACCTCAGGTCAAAACAATCTCCCAAGTCAATGGCTCGGTGGGCGGGTTCGGGTTTCAATAGTTGTCTTTTGTATTTATAGTGGGGAACGTTGCATATAACACAACAAAATGACGCTGTGTAGAAGTGGAGTGCCTGCCAGAAGAGGAAGAAAAATGCAGTGCTGACAATATTTATCACAACACCTCAAGTAAGTTGTATCTATATAACTCTTGTAATTAGCTTAAATTATCTGAAAAAAATAACTGCTACATGTTGGGAAGAAAAAGCAGTACTGAGAAATCTCAGGAATACTTCACAAATCAATATTATTGACCAAACTTGAGAATCAGCTTGATCATCTACTTAATAAGTGCTACTTGTTGGGGTAGGGTGAGACATAATCAACTTGATTTATATGAAGTGATCTTCCGATTAGTACTGGAAATTGTCAATATGTTTTAAATGCTTTAATTTTCGGGTGTTTTTTTTCTGGATTCCAACAAAAACACTCAATTAAGATTGAACTTGTCGGAAAACTTACTCAAACATAAGCACTAACTCTTGATATAATGAAGTAAGTGCTCTTTGTTGGGGTAGACTTAATGACACCTAACTTCAAAAATGTCGAAATGAGATCATGGTAAAACTATAAATTTGACTTCAACTTACTTCTTCCCCTGTAACTTGGTCACAGGCATATGATTTGCCTTTCTAAATGTTTTTTCCTCCTCTTCGTGTTCTATTTTTAATGAGTTCATCACTAGCCAATTCCAAAGTCAGTATAATTGACCCAACTTGAGCATTAGCTTGGATATCTTTAAAAGTAAGTGCTACTTGTTGGGGCAGTGTTACAGACATGATCAACATCCCGTAATAAAGTCATATTCTATTCTGACTACTACTGAAATTCGACGGGATATTTTTATCTCTGATTAAAATGTTTCTTTTTGAATTTTCATGTTTTTTTTCTGGATTCCATCAAGCACACTCAAGCAAGATTGAACTTGTCGGAAAACTTACTCAAACATAAGCACTAACTCTTGATATAATGAAGTAAGTGCTCTTTGTTGGGGTAGATTTAAAGACACCTAACTTCAAAAATGTCGAAATAAGATCATGGTAAAACTAAAAATTTCAATTCAACTTACTTCTTCCCCTGAAACTTGGTCACAAGAATATGGTTTGCCTTTCTAAATGTTCTCTCTTCCTCTGTGAGTTTTATTTTTAATGAGTTTATCACTAGCCAATTCCCAAGTCAGTATAATTGACCCAACTTGAGCATTATCTTGGATATCTGGAAAAGTAAGTGCTACTTGTTGGGGCAGTGTTACAGACCTGATCAACATCCCGTAATAAAGTCATATTCTATTCTGAATACTACTGAAATTCGACAAGATCTTTTTATCTCTGATTAAAATGTTTCTATTTGAATTTTCATGTTTTTTTTTCTGGATTCCATCAAGCACACTCAAGCAAGATCAAACTTGTCGGAAAATGTCCTCAAACATAAGCACTAACTCTTGATATAATATAGTAAGTGCTCTTTGTTGGGGTACATTTAATGACACTTAACTTCAAAAATGTAGAAATGAGATCATGAAACCCTTGGAATTATAGTTCAACTTAGGATGTTTTTTTTCCTCGTGTTCTTCTCCTAAATGTTCAATTGCATTTTTTCAAATGCGTTGTCACCAAAAAACTCAAACAATGGCGCTGCCTTGCGTTTGCTAAAGAAGCCGGTGCTACATATTGGTGTATTTTGAATGAAAAGGCTCCAAAAAATATTTGCATCAATTTAAAGGAATTTTATTTGCAACATCCTTTTCATGAATTTATCACTCGCCACTTCCCTAGTCAGTATAATTGACCCAACTAGAGCATTAGCTTGGGTATCTGCAAAAGTAAGTGCTACTTGTTGGGTCAGTGTTACAGACCTGATGGACATCCCGCATTAAAATCATATTCTATTCTGACTACTACTGAAATTCGACGAAATATTTTTATCTCTGATTAAAATGTTTCTATTTGAATTTTCATGTCTTCTTTTCTGGATAACAACAAGTACACACAAGCAAGATTGAACTTGTCGGAAAACTTACTCAAACATAAGCACTAACTCTTGATATAATGAAGTAAGTGCTCTTTGTTGGGGTAGATTTAATGACACCTAACTTCAAAAACGTGTCTTTTGAATGAAAAGGCTCCATGAAATATTTGCATCAATTTAAAGGAATTTTATTTGCAACATACTTTTCATGAATTTATCACTCACCACTTCCCTAGTCAGTTTAATTGACCCAATTTGAGCATTAGCGTGGGTATCTGCAAAAGTAAGTGCTACTTGTTGTGTCAGTGTTACAGAACTGATCAACATCCCGTGATTAAGTGTTATTCGATTTCGATTACTACTGAAAATCGACAAGCTCTTTTAACCACAATTGCGCATTCAATTAACTGAGTCTTGAGTACTTACCTGAGGTCAAAACAATCTCCCAAGTCAATGGCTCGGTGGGCGGGTTCGGGTTTCAATAGTTGTCTTTTGTATTTATAGTGGGGAACGTTGCATATAACACAACGAAATGACGCTGTGTAGAAGTGGAGTGCATGCCAGAAGAGGAAGAAAAATGCAGTACTGACAATATTTATCACAACGCCTCAAGTAAGTTGTATCTATATAACTCTTGTAAGCATTAGCTTGGATATCTGGAAAAGTAAGTGCTACTTGTTGGGGCAGTGTTACAGACCTGATCAACATCCCGTAATAAAGTCATATTCTATTCTGACTACTACTGAAATTCGACAAGATCTTTTTATCTCTGATTAAAATGTTTCTATTTGAATTTTCATGTTTTTTTTTCTGGATTCCATCAAGCACACTCAAGCAAGATCAAACTTGTCGGAAAATGTCCTCAAACATAAGCACTAACTCTTGATATAATATAGTAAGTGCTCTTTGTTGGGGTACATTTAATGACACTTAACTTCAAAAATGTAGAAATGAGATCATGAAACCCTTGGAATTATAGTTCAACTTAGGATGTTTTTTTTCCTCGTGTTCTTCTCCTTAATGTTCAATTGCGTTTTTTCAAAAGCGTTGTCACCAAAAAACTCAAACAATGGCGCTGCCTTGCGTTTGCTAAAGAAGCCGGTGCTACATATTGGTGTATTTTGAATGAAAAGGCTCCAAAAAATATTTGCATCAATTTAAAGGAATTTTATTTGCAACATCCTTTTCATGAATTTATCACTCGCCACTTCCCTAGTCAGTATAATTGACCCAACTTGAGCATTAGCTTGGGTATCTGCAAAAGTAAGTGCTACTTGTTGGGTCAGTGTTACAGACCTATTCAACATCCCGTAATAAAATCATATTCTATTCTGACTACTACTGAAATTCGACGAGATATTTTTGTCTCTGATTAAAATGTTTCTATTTGAATTTTCATGTCTTCTTTTCTGGATTCCAACAAGTACACACAAGCAAGATTGAACTTGTCGGAAAACTTACTCAAACATAAGCACTAACTCTTGATATAATGAAGTAAGTGCTCTTTGTTGGGGTAGATTTAATGACACCTAACTTCAAAAACGTGTCTTTTGAATGAAAAGGCTCCATGAAATATTTGCATCAATTTAAAGGAATTTTATTTGCAACATACTTTTCATGAATTTATCACTCACCACTTCCCTAGTCAGTTTAATTGACCCAATTTGAGCATTAGCGTGGGTATCTGCAAAAGTAAGTGCTACTTGTTGTGTCAGTGTTACAGAACTGATCAACATCCCGTGATTAAGTGTTATTCGATTTCGATTACTACTGAAAATCGACAAGCTCTTTTAACCACAATTGCGCATTCAATTAACTGAGTCTTGAGTACTTACCTGAGGTCAAAACAATCTCCCAAGTCAATGGCTCGGTGGGCGGGTTCGGGTTTCAATAGTTGTCTTTTGTATTTATAGTGGGGAACGTTGCATATAACACAACGAAATGACGCTGTGTAGAAGTGGAGTGCATGCCAGAAGAGGAAGAAAAATGCAGTACTGACAATATTTATCACAACGCCTCAAGTAAGTTGTATCTATATAACTCTTGTAATTAGCTTAAATTATCTGAAAAAAATAACTGCTACATGTTGGGAAGAAAAAGCAGTACTTAAAATTCTCAGGAATACTTCACAAATCAATATTATTGACCAAACTTGAGAATCAGCTTGATCATCTACTTAATAAGTGCTACTTGTTGGGGTAGGGTGAGACATAATCAACTTGATTTATATGAAGTGATCTTCCGATTAGTACTGGAAATTGTCAATATGTTTTAAATGCTTTAATTTTCGGGTGTTTTTTTCTGGATTCCAACAAAAACACTCAATTAAGATTGAACTTGTCGGAAAACTTCCTCAAACATAAGCACTAACTCTTGATATAATGAAGTAAGTGCTCTATGTTGGGGTAGATTTAAAGACACCTAACTTCAAAAATGTCGAAATGAGATCATGGTAAAACTATTAATTTGAATTCAACTTACTTCTTCCCCTGAAACTTGGTCACAAGAATATGGTTTGCCTTTCTAAATGTTCTCTTTTCCTCTTTGTGTTCTATTTTTAATGAGTTTATCACTAGCCATATCCCAAGTCAGTATAATTGACCCAACTTGAGCATTAGCTTGGATATCTGCAAAAGTAAGTGCTACTTGTTGGGGAAGTGTTACAGACCTGATCAACATCCCGTAATAAAGTCCTATTCCATTCCGATTACTACTGATAATCGACAAGATCTTTATATCTCTGATTAAAATGTTTCTATTTGAATTTTCATGCGTTCTTTTCTGGATTCCAACAAGTACACACAAGCAAGATTGAACTTGTCGGAAAACTTACTCAAACATAAGCACTAACTCTTGATATAATGAAGTAAGTGCTCCTTGTTGGGGTAGATTTAAAGACACCTAACTTCAAAAATGTCGAAATAAGATCATGGTAAAACTATAAATTTCAATTCAACTTACTTCTTCCCCTGAAACTTGGTCACAAGAATATGGTTTGCCTTTCTAAATGTTCTCTCTTCCTCTGTGAGTTTTATTTTTAATGAGTTTATCACTAGCCAATTCCCAAGTCAGTATAATTGACCCAACTTGAGCATTAGCTTGGATATCTGGAAAAGTAAGTGCTACTTGTTGGGGCAGTGTTACAGACCTGATCAACATCCCGTAATAAAGTCATATTCTATTCTGACTACTACTGAAATTCGACAAGATCTTTTTATCTCTGATTAAAATGTTTCTATTTGAATTTTCATGTTTTTTTTCTGGATTCCATCAAGCACACTCAAGCAAGATCAAACTTGTCGGAAAATGTCCTCAAACATAAGCACTAACTCTTGATATAATATAGTAAGTGCTCTTTGTTGGGGTACATTTAATGACACTTAACTTCAAAAATGTAGAAATGAGATCATGAAACCCTTGGAATTATAGTTCAACTTAGGATGTTTTTTTTCCTCGTGTTCTTCTCCTTAATGTTCAATTGCGTTTTTTCAAAAGCGTTGTCACCAAAAAACTCAAACAATGGCGCTGCCTTGCGTTTGCTAAAGAAGCCGGTGCTACATATTGGTGTATTTTGAATGAAAAGGCTCCAAAAAATATTTGCATCAATTTAAAGGAATTTTATTTGCAACATCCTTTTCATGAATTTATCACTCGCCACTTCCCTAGTCAGTATAATTGACCCAACTTGAGCATTAGCATGGGTATCTGCAAAAGTAAGTGCTACTTGTTGGGTCAGTGTTACAGACCTATTCAACATCCCGTAATAAAATCATATTCTATTCTGACTACTACTGAAATTCGACGAGATATTTTTATCTCTGATTAAAATGTTTCTATTTGAATTTTCATGTCTTCTTTTCTGGATTCCAACAAGTACACACAAGCAAGATTGAACTTGTCGGAAAACTTACTCAAACATAAGCACTAACTCTTGATATAATGAAGTAAGTGCTCTTTGTTGGGGTAGATTTAATGACACCTAACTTCAAAAATGTGTCTTTTGAATGAAAAGGCTCCATGAAATATTTGCATCAATTTAAAGGAATTTTATTTGCAACTTACTTTTCATGAATTTATCACTCACCACTTCCCTAGTCAGTTTAATTGACCCAATTTGAGCATTAGCGTGGGTATCTGCAAAAGTAAGTGCTACTTGTTGTGTCAGTGTTACAGAACTGATCAACATCCCGTGATTAAGTGTTATTCGATTTCGATTACTACTGAAAATCGACAAGCTCTTTTAACCACAATTGCGCATTCAATTAACTGAGTCTTGAGTACTTACCTGGGGTCAAAACAATCTCCCAAGTCAATGGCTCGGTGGGCGGGTTCGGGTTTCAATAGTTGTCTTTTGTATTTATAGTGGGGAACGTTGCATATAACACAACGAAATGACGCTGTGTAGAAGTGGAGTGCATGCCAGAAGAGGAAGAAAAATGCAGTACTGACAATATTTATCACAACGCCTCAAGTAAGTTGTATCTATATAACTCTTGTAATTAGCTTAAATTATCTGAAAAAAATAACTGCTACATGTTGGGAAGAAAAAGCAGTACTTAAAATTCTCAGGAATACTTCACAAATCAATATTATTGACCAAACTTGAGAATCAGCTTGATCATCTACTTAATAAGTGCTACTTGTTGGGGTAGGGTGAGACATAATCAACTTGATTTATATGAAGTGATCTTCCGATTAGTACTGGAAATTGTCAATATGTTTTAAATGCTTTAATTTTCGGGTGTTTTTTTTCTGGATTCCAACAAAAACACTCAATTAAGATTGAACTTGTCGGAAAACTTCCTCAAACATAAGCACTAACTCTTGATATAATGAAGTAAGTGCTCTATGTTGGGGTAGATTTAAAGACACCTAACTTCAAAAATGTCGAAATGAGATCATGGTAAAACTATTAATTTGAATTCAACTTACTTCTTCCCCTGAAACTTGGTCACAAGAATATGGTTTGCCTTTCTAAATGTTCTCTTTTCCTCTTTGTGTTCTATTTTTAATGAGTTTATCACTAGCCATATCCCAAGTCAGTATAATTGACCCAACTTGAGCATTAGCTTGGATATCTGCAAAAGTAAGTGCTACTTGTTGGGGAAGTGTTACAGACCTGATCAACATCCCGTAATAAAGTCCTATTCCATTCCGATTACTACTGATAATCGACAAGATCTTTATATCTCTGATTAAAATGTTTCTATTTGAATTTTCATGCCTTCTTTTCTGGATTCCAACAAGTACACACAAGCAAGATTGAACTTGTCGGAAAACTTACTCAAACATAAGCACTAACTCTTGATATAATGAAGTAAGTGCTCTTTGTTGGGGTAGATTTAAAGACACCTAACTTCAAAAATGTCGAAATAAGATCATGGTAAAACTAAAAATTTCAATTCAACTTACTTCTTCCCCTGAAACTTGGTCACAAGAATATGGTTTGCCTTTCTAAATGTTCTCTCTTCCTCTGTGAGTTTTATTTTTAATGAGTTTATCACTAGCCAATTCCCAAGTCAGTATAATTGACCCAACTTGAGCATTAGCTTGGATATCTGGAAAAGTAAGTGCTACTTGTTGGGGCAGTGTTACAGACCTGATCAACATCCCGTAATAAAGTCATATTCTATTCTGACTACTACTGAAATTCGACAAGATCTTTTTATCTCTGATTAAAATGTTTCTATTTGAATTTTCATGTTTTTTTTTCTGGATTCCATCAAGCACACTCAAGCAAGATCAAACTTGTCGGAAAATGTCCTCAAACATAAGCACTAACTCTTGATATAATATAGTAAGTGCTCTTTGTTGGGGTACATTTAATGACACTTAACTTCAAAAATGTAGAAATGAGATCATGAAACCCTTGGAATTATAGTTCAACTTAGGATGTTTTTTTTCCTCGTGTTCTTCTCCTTAATGTTCAATTGCGTTTTTTCAAAAGCGTTGTCACCAAAAAACTCAAACAATGGCGCTGCCTTGCGTTTGCTAAAGAAGCCGGTGCTACATATTGGTGTATTTTGAATGAAAAGGCTCCAAAAAATATTTGCATCAATTTAAAGGAATTTTATTTGCAACATCCTTTTCATGAATTTATCACTCGCCACTTCCCTAGTCAGTATAATTGACCCAACTTGAGCATTAGCATGGGTATCTGCAAAAGTAAGTGCTACTTGTTGGGTCAGTGTTACAGACCTATTCAACATCCCGTAATAAAATCATATTCTATTCTGACTACTACTGAAATTCGACGAGATATTTTTATCTCTGATTAAAATGTTTCTATTTGAATTTTCATGTCTTCTTTTCTGGATTCCAACAAGTACACACAAGCAAGATTGAACTTGTCGGAAAACTTACTCAAACATAAGCACTAACTCTTGATATAATGAAGTAAGTGCTCTTTGTTGGGGTAGATTTAATGACACCTAACTTCAAAAATGTGTCTTTTGAATGAAAAAGCTCCATGAAATATTTGCATCAATTTAAAGGAATTTTATTTGCAACTTACTTTTCATGAATTTATCACTCACCACTTCCCTAGTCAGTTTAATTGACCCAATTTGAGCATTAGCGTGGGTATCTGCAAAAGTAAGTGCTACTTGTTGTGTCAGTGTTACAGAACTGATCAACATCCCGTGATTAAGTGTTATTCGATTTCGATTACTACTGAAAATCGACAAGCTCTTTTAACCACAATTGGGCATTCAATTAACTGAGTCTTGAGTACTTACCTGCGGTCAAAACAATCTCCCAAGTCAATGGCTCGGTGGGCGGGTTCGGGTTTCAATAGTTGTCTTTTGTATTTATAGTGGGGAACGTTGCATATAACACAACGAAATGACGCTGTGTAGAAGTGGAGTGCATGCCAGAAGAGGAAGAAAAATGCAGTACTGACAATATTTATCACAACGCCTCAAGTAAGTTGTATCTATATAACTCTTGTAATTAGCTTAAATTATCTGAAAAAAATAACTGCTACATGTTGGGAAGAAAAAGCAGTACTTAAAATTCTCAGGAATACTTCACAAATCAATATTATTGACCAAACTTGAGAATCAGCTTGATCATCTACTTAATAAGTGCTACTTGTTGGGGTAGGGTGAGACATAATCAACTTGATTTATATGAAGTGATCTTCCGATTAGTACTGGAAATTGTCAATATGTTTTAAATGCTTTAATTTTCGGGTGTTTTTTTTCTGGATTCCAACAAAAACACTCAATTAAGATTGAACTTGTCGGAAAACTTCCTCAAACATAAGCACTAACTCTTGATATAATGAAGTAAGTGCTCTATGTTGGGGTAGATTTAAAGACACCTAACTTCAAAAATGTCGAAATGAGATCATGGTAAAACTATAAATTTGAATTCAACTTACTTCTTCCACCGGAAACTTGGTCACAAGAATATGGTTTGCCTTTCTAAATGTTCTCTTTTCCTCTTTGTGTTCTATTTTTAATGAGTTTATCACTAGCCATATCCCAAGTCAGTATAATTGACCCAACTTGAGCATTAGCTTGGATATCTGCAAAAGTAAGTGCTACTTGTTGGGGAAGTGTTACAGACCTGATCAACATCCCGTAATAAAGTCCTATTCCATTCCGATTACTACTGATAATCGACAAGATCTTTATATCTCTGATTAAAATGTTTCTATTTGAATTTTCATGCCTTCTTTTCTGGATTCCAACAAGTACACACAAGCAAGATTGAACTTGTCGGAAAACTTACTCAAACATAAGCACTAACTCTTGATATAATGAAGTAAGTGCTCTTTGTTGGGGTAGATTTAAAGACACCTAACTTCAAAAATGTCGAAATAAGATCATGGTAAAACTATAAATTTCAATTCAACTTACTTCTTCCCCTGAAACTTGGTCACAAGAATATGGTTTGCCTTTCTAAATGTTCTCTCTTCCTCTGTGAGTTTTATTTTTAATGAGTTTATCACTAGCCAATTCCCAAGTCAGTATAATTGACCCAACTTGAGCATTAGCTTGGATATCTGGAAAAGTAAGTGCTACTTGTTGGGGCAGTGTTACAGACCTGATCAACATCCCGTAATAAAGTCATATTCTATTCTGACTACTACTGAAATTCGACAAGATCTTTTTATCTCTGATTAAAATGTTTCTATTTGAATTTTCATGTTTTTTTTTCTGGATTCCATCAAGCACACTCAAGCAAGATCAAACTTGTCGGAAAATGTCCTCAAACATAAGCACTAACTCTTGATATAATATAGTAAGTGCTCTTTGTTGGGGTACATTTAATGACACTTAACTTCAAAAATGTAGAAATGAGATCATGAAACCCTTGGAATTATAGTTCAACTTAGGATGTTTTTTTTCCTCGTGTTCTTCTCCTTAATGTTCAATTGCGTTTTTTCAAAAGCGTTGTCACCAAAAAACTCAAACAATGGCGCTGCCTTGCGTTTGCTAAAGAAGCCGGTGCTACATATTGGTGTATTTTGAATGAAAAGGCTCCAAAAAATATTTGCATCAATTTAAAGGAATTTTATTTGCAACATCCTTTTCATGAATTTATCACTCGCCACTTCCCTAGTCAGTATAATTGACCCAACTTGAGCATTAGCTTGGGTATCTGCAAAAGTAAGTGCTACTTGTTGGGTCAGTGTTACAGACCTATTCAACATCCCGTAATAAAATCATATTCTATTCTGACTACTACTGAAATTCGACGAGATATTTTTGTCTCTGATTAAAATGTTTCTATTTGAATTTTCATGTCTTCTTTTCTGGATTCCAACAAGTACACACAAGCAAGATTGAACTTGTCGGAAAACTTACTCAAACATAAGCACTAACTCTTGATATAATGAAGTAAGTGCTCTTTGTTGGGGTAGATTTAATGACACCTAACTTCAAAAACGTGTCTTTTGAATGAAAAGGCTCCATGAAATATTTGCATCAATTTAAAGGAATTTTATTTGCAACATACTTTTCATGAATTTATCACTCACCACTTCCCTAGTCAGTTTAATTGACCCAATTTGAGCATTAGCGTGGGTATCTGCAAAAGTAAGTGCTACTTGTTGTGTCAGTGTTACAGAACTGATCAACATCCCGTGATTAAGTGTTATTCGATTTCGATTACTACTGAAAATCGACAAGCTCTTTTAACCACAATTGCGCATTCAATTAACTGAGTCTTGAGTACTTACCTGAGGTCAAAACAATCTCCCAAGTCAATGGCTCGGTGGGCGGGTTCGGGTTTCAATAGTTGTCTTTTGTATTTATAGTGGGGAACGTTGCATATAACACAACGAAATGACGCTGTGTAGAAGTGGAGTGCATGCCAGAAGAGGAAGAAAAATGCAGTACTGACAATATTTATCACAACGCCTCAAGTAAGTTGTATCTATATAACTCTTGTAATTAGCTTAAATTATCTGAAAAAAATAACTGCTACATGTTGGGAAGAAAAAGCAGTACTTAAAATTCTCAGGAATACTTCACAAATCAATATTATTGACCAAACTTGAGAATCAGCTTGATCATCTACTTAATAAGTGCTACTTGTTGGGGTAGGGTGAGACATAATCAACTTGATTTATATGAAGTGATCTTCCGATTAGTACTGGAAATTGTCAATATGTTTTAAATGCTTTAATTTTCGGGTGTTTTTTTCTGGATTCCAACAAAAACACTCAATTAAGATTGAACTTGTCGGAAAACTTCCTCAAACATAAGCACTAACTCTTGATATAATGAAGTAAGTGCTCTATGTTGGGGTAGATTTAAAGACACCTAACTTCAAAAATGTCGAAATGAGATCATGGTAAAACTATTAATTTGAATTCAACTTACTTCTTCCCCTGAAACTTGGTCACAAGAATATGGTTTGCCTTTCTAAATGTTCTCTTTTCCTCTTTGTGTTCTATTTTTAATGAGTTTATCACTAGCCATATCCCAAGTCAGTATAATTGACCCAACTTGAGCATTAGCTTGGATATCTGCAAAAGTAAGTGCTACTTGTTGGGGAAGTGTTACAGACCTGATCAACATCCCGTAATAAAGTCCTATTCCATTCCGATTACTACTGATAATCGACAAGATCTTTATATCTCTGATTAAAATGTTTCTATTTGAATTTTCATGCGTTCTTTTCTGGATTCCAACAAGTACACACAAGCAAGATTGAACTTGTCGGAAAACTTACTCAAACATAAGCACTAACTCTTGATATAATGAAGTAAGTGCTCTTTGTTGGGGTAGATTTAAAGACACCTAACTTCAAAAATGTCGAAATAAGATCATGGTAAAACTAAAAATTTCAATTCAACTTACTTCTTCCCCTGAAACTTGGTCACAAGAATATGGTTTGCCTTTCTAAATGTTCTCTCTTCCTCTGTGAGTTTTATTTTTAATGAGTTTATCACTAGCCAATTCCCAAGTCAGTATAATTGACCCAACTTGAGCATTAGCTTGGATATCTGGAAAAGTAAGTGCTACTTGTTGGGGCAGTGTTACAGACCTGATCAACATCCCGTAATAAAGTCATATTCTATTCTGACTACTACTGAAATTCGACAAGATCTTTTTATCTCTGATTAAAATGTTTCTATTTGAATTTTCATGTTTTTTTTTCTGGATTCCATCAAGCACACTCAAGCAAGATCAAACTTGTCGGAAAATGTCCTCAAACATAAGCACTAACTCTTGATATAATATAGTAAGTGCTCTTTGTTGGGGTACATTTAATGACACTTAACTTCAAAAATGTAGAAATGAGATCATGAAACCCTTGGAATTATAGTTCAACTTAGGATGTTTTTTTTCCTCGTGTTCTTCTCCTTAATGTTCAATTGCGTTTTTTCAAAAGCGTTGTCACCAAAAAACTCAAACAATGGCGCTGCCTTGCGTTTGCTAAAGAAGCCGGTGCTACATATTGGTGTATTTTGAATGAAAAGGCTCCAAAAAATATTTGCATCAATTTAAAGGAATTTTATTTGCAACATCCTTTTCATGAATTTATCACTCGCCACTTCCCTAGTCAGTATAATTGACCCAACTTGAGCATTAGCATGGGTATCTGCAAAAGTAAGTGCTACTTGTTGGGTCAGTGTTACAGACCTATTCAACATCCCGTAATAAAATCATATTCTATTCTGACTACTACTGAAATTCGACGAGATATTTTTATCTCTGATTAAAATGTTTCTATTTGAATTTTCATGTCTTCTTTTCTGGATTCCAACAAGTACACACAAGCAAGATTGAACTTGTCGGAAAACTTACTCAAACATAAGCACTAACTCTTGATATAATGAAGTAAGTGCTCTTTGTTGGGGTAGATTTAATGACACCTAACTTCAAAAATGTGTCTTTTGAATGAAAAAGCTCCATGAAATATTTGCATCAATTTAAAGGAATTTTATTTGCAACTTACTTTTCATGAATTTATCACTCACCACTTCCCTAGTCAGTTTAATTGACCCAATTTGAGCATTAGCGTGGGTATCTGCAAAAGTAAGTGCTACTTGTTGTGTCAGTGTTACAGAACTGATCAACATCCCGTGATTAAGTGTTATTCGATTTCGATTACTACTGAAAATCGACAAGCTCTTTTAACCACAATTGGGCATTCAATTAACTGAGTCTTGAGTACTTACCTGCGGTCAAAACAATCTCCCAAGTCAATGGCTCGGTGGGCGGGTTCGGGTTTCAATAGTTGTCTTTTGTATTTATAGTGGGGAACGTTGCATATAACACAACGAAATGACGCTGTGTAGAAGTGGAGTGCATGCCAGAAGAGGAAGAAAAATGCAGTACTGACAATATTTATCACAACGCCTCAAGTAAGTTGTATCTATATAACTCTTGTAATTAGCTTAAATTATCTGAAAAAAATAACTGCTACATGTTGGGAAGAAAAAGCAGTACTTAAAATTCTCAGGAATACTTCACAAATCAATATTATTGACCAAACTTGAGAATCAGCTTGATCATCTACTTAATAAGTGCTACTTGTTGGGGTAGGGTGAGACATAATCAACTTGATTTATATGAAGTGATCTTCCGATTAGTACTGGAAATTGTCAATATGTTTTAAATGCTTTAATTTTCGGGTGTTTTTTTTCTGGATTCCAACAAAAACACTCAATTAAGATTGAACTTGTCGGAAAACTTCCTCAAACATAAGCACTAACTCTTGATATAATGAAGTAAGTGCTCTATGTTGGGGTAGATTTAAAGACACCTAACTTCAAAAATGTCGAAATGAGATCATGGTAAAACTATAAATTTGAATTCAACTTACTTCTTCCACCGGAAACTTGGTCACAAGAATATGGTTTGCCTTTCTAAATGTTCTCTTTTCCTCTTTGTGTTCTATTTTTAATGAGTTTATCACTAGCCATATCCCAAGTCAGTATAATTGACCCAACTTGAGCATTAGCTTGGATATCTGCAAAAGTAAGTGCTACTTGTTGGGGAAGTGTTACAGACCTGATCAACATCCCGTAATAAAGTCCTATTCCATTCCGATTACTACTGATAATCGACAAGATCTTTATATCTCTGATTAAAATGTTTCTATTTGAATTTTCATGCGTTCTTTTCTGGATTCCAACAAGTACACACAAGCAAGATTGAACTTGTCGGAAAACTTACTCAAACATAAGCACTAACTCTTGATATAATGAAGTAAGTGCTCTTTGTTGGGGTAGATTTAAAGACACCTAACTTCAAAAATGTCGAAATAAGATCATGGTAAAACTATAAATTTCAATTCAACTTACTTCTTCCCCTGAAACTTGGTCACAAGAATATGGTTTGCCTTTCTAAATGTTCTCTCTTCCTCTGTGAGTTTTATTTTTAATGAGTTTATCACTAGCCAATTCCCAAGTCAGTATAATTGACCCAACTTGAGCATTAGCTTGGATATCTGGAAAAGTAAGTGCTACTTGTTGGGGCAGTGTTACAGACCTGATCAACATCCCGTAATAAAGTCATATTCTATTCTGACTACTACTGAAATTCGACAAGATCTTTTTATCTCTGATTAAAATGTTTCTATTTGAATTTTCATGTTTTTTTTTCTGGATTCCATCAAGCACACTCAAGCAAGATCAAACTTGTCGGAAAATGTCCTCAAACATAAGCACTAACTCTTGATATAATATAGTAAGTGCTCTTTGTTGGGGTACATTTAATGACACTTAACTTCAAAAATGTAGAAATGAGATCATGAAACCCTTGGAATTATAGTTCAACTTAGGATGTTTTTTTTCCTCGTGTTCTTCTCCTTAATGTTCAATTGCGTTTTTTCAAAAGCGTTGTCACCAAAAAACTCAAACAATGGCGCTGCCTTGCGTTTGCTAAAGAAGCCGGTGCTACATATTGGTGTATTTTGAATGAAAAGGCTCCAAAAAATATTTGCATCAATTTAAAGGAATTTTATTTGCAACATCCTTTTCATGAATTTATCACTCGCCACTTCCCTAGTCAGTATAATTGACCCAACTTGAGCATTAGCTTGGGTATCTGCAAAAGTAAGTGCTACTTGTTGGGTCAGTGTTACAGACCTATTCAACATCCCGTAATAAAATCATATTCTATTCTGACTACTACTGAAATTCGACGAGATATTTTTGTCTCTGATTAAAATGTTTCTATTTGAATTTTCATGTCTTCTTTTCTGGATTCCAACAAGTACACACAAGCAAGATTGAACTTGTCGGAAAACTTACTCAAACATAAGCACTAACTCTTGATATAATGAAGTAAGTGCTCTTTGTTGGGGTAGATTTAATGACACCTAACTTCAAAAACGTGTCTTTTGAATGAAAAGGCTCCATGAAATATTTGCATCAATTTAAAGGAATTTTATTTGCAACATACTTTTCATGAATTTATCACTCACCACTTCCCTAGTCAGTTTAATTGACCCAATTTGAGCATTAGCGTGGGTATCTGCAAAAGTAAGTGCTACTTGTTGTGTCAGTGTTACAGAACTGATCAACATCCCGTGATTAAGTGTTATTCGATTTCGATTACTACTGAAAATCGACAAGCTCTTTTAACCACAATTGCGCATTCAATTAACTGAGTCTTGAGTACTTACCTGAGGTCAAAACAATCTCCCAAGTCAATGGCTCGGTGGGCGGGTTCGGGTTTCAATAGTTGTCTTTTGTATTTATAGTGGGGAACGTTGCATATAACACAACGAAATGACGCTGTGTAGAAGTGGAGTGCATGCCAGAAGAGGAAGAAAAATGCAGTACTGACAATATTTATCACAACGCCTCAAGTAAGTTGTATCTATATAACTCTTGTAATTAGCTTAAATTATCTGAAAAAAATAACTGCTACATGTTGGGAAGAAAAAGCAGTACTTAAAATTCTCAGGAATACTTCACAAATCAATATTATTGACCAAACTTGAGAATCAGCTTGATCATCTACTTAATAAGTGCTACTTGTTGGGGTAGGGTGAGACATAATCAACTTGATTTATATGAAGTGATCTTCCGATTAGTACTGGAAATTGTCAATATGTTTTAAATGCTTTAATTTTCGGGTGTTTTTTTTCTGGATTCCAACAAAAACACTCAATTAAGATTGAACTTGTCGGAAAACTTCCTCAAACATAAGCACTAACTCTTGATATAATGAAGTAAGTGCTCTATGTTGGGGTAGATTTAAAGACACCTAACTTCAAAAATGTCGAAATGAGATCATGGTAAAACTATTAATTTGAATTCAACTTACTTCTTCCCCTGAAACTTGGTCACAAGAATATGGTTTGCCTTTCTAAATGTTCTCTTTTCCTCTTTGTGTTCTATTTTTAATGAGTTTATCACTAGCCATATCCCAAGTCAGTATAATTGACCCAACTTGAGCATTAGCTTGGATATCTGCAAAAGTAAGTGCTACTTGTTGGGGAAGTGTTACAGACCTGATCAACATCCCGTAATAAAGTCCTATTCCATTCCGATTACTACTGATAATCGACAAGATCTTTATATCTCTGATTAAAATGTTTCTATTTGAATTTTCATGCGTTCTTTTCTGGATTCCAACAAGTACACACAAGCAAGATTGAACTTGTCGGAAAACTTACTCAAACATAAGCACTAACTCTTGATATAATGAAGTAAGTGCTCTTTGTTGGGGTAGATTTAAAGACACCTAACTTCAAAAATGTCGAAATAAGATCATGGTAAAACTATAAATTTCAATTCAACTTACTTCTTCCCCTGAAACTTGGTCACAAGAATATGGTTTGCCTTTCTAAATGTTCTCTCTTCCTCTGTGAGTTTTATTTTTAATGAGTTTATCACTAGCCAATTCCCAAGTCAGTATAATTGACCCAACTTGAGCATTAGCTTGGATATCTGGAAAAGTAAGTGCTACTTGTTGGGGCAGTGTTACAGACCTGATCAACATCCCGTAATAAAGTCATATTCTATTCTGACTACTACTGAAATTCGACAAGATCTTTTTATCTCTGATTAAAATGTTTCTATTTGAATTTTCATGTTTTTTTTTCTGGATTCCATCAAGCACACTCAAGCAAGATCAAACTTGTCGGAAAATGTCCTCAAACATAAGCACTAACTCTTGATATAATATAGTAAGTGCTCTTTGTTGGGGTACATTTAATGACACTTAACTTCAAAAATGTAGAAATGAGATCATGAAACCCTTGGAATTATAGTTCAACTTAGGATGTTTTTTTTCCTCGTGTTCTTCTCCTTAATGTTCAATTGCGTTTTTTCAAAAGCGTTGTCACCAAAAAACTCAAACAATGGCGCTGCCTTGCGTTTGCTAAAGAAGCCGGTGCTACATATTGGTGTATTTTGAATGAAAAGGCTCCAAAAAATATTTGCATCAATTTAAAGGAATTTTATTTGCAACATCCTTTTCATGAATTTATCACTCGCCACTTCCCTAGTCAGTATAATTGACCCAACTTGAGCATTAGCTTGGGTATCTGCAAAAGTAAGTGCTACTTGTTGGGTCAGTGTTACAGACCTATTCAACATCCCGTAATAAAATCATATTCTATTCTGACTACTACTGAAATTCGACGAGATATTTTTGTCTCTGATTAAAATGTTTCTATTTGAATTTTCATGTCTTCTTTTCTGGATTCCAACAAGTACACACAAGCAAGATTGAACTTGTCGGAAAACTTACTCAAACATAAGCACTAACTCTTGATATAATGAAGTAAGTGCTCTTTGTTGGGGTAGATTTAATGACACCTAACTTCAAAAACGTGTCTTTTGAATGAAAAGGCTCCATGAAATATTTGCATCAATTTAAAGGAATTTTATTTGCAACATACTTTTCATGAATTTATCACTCACCACTTCCCTAGTCAGTTTAATTGACCCAATTTGAGCATTAGCGTGGGTATCTGCAAAAGTAAGTGCTACTTGTTGTGTCAGTGTTACAGAACTGATCAACATCCCGTGATTAAGTGTTATTCGATTTCGATTACTACTGAAAATCGACAAGCTCTTTTAACCACAATTGCGCATTCAATTAACTGAGTCTTGAGTACTTACCTGAGGTCAAAACAATCTCCCAAGTCAATGGCTCGGTGGGCGGGTTCGGGTTTCAATAGTTGTCTTTTGTATTTATAGTGGGGAACGTTGCATATAACACAACGAAATGACGCTGTGTAGAAGTGGAGTGCATGCCAGAAGAGGAAGAAAAATGCAGTACTGACAATATTTATCACAACGCCTCAAGTAAGTTGTATCTATATAACTCTTGTAATTAGCTTAAATTATCTGAAAAAAATAACTGCTACATGTTGGGAAGAAAAAGCAGTACTTAAAATTCTCAGGAATACTTCACAAATCAATATTATTGACCAAACTTGAGAATCAGCTTGATCATCTACTTAATAAGTGCTACTTGTTGGGGTAGGGTGAGACATAATCAACTTGATTTATATGAAGTGATCTTCCGATTAGTACTGGAAATTGTCAATATGTTTTAAATGCTTTAATTTTCGGGTGTTTTTTTTCTGGATTCCAACAAAAACACTCAATTAAGATTGAACTTGTCGGAAAACTTCCTCAAACATAAGCACTAACTCTTGATATAATGAAGTAAGTGCTCTATGTTGGGGTAGATTTAAAGACACCTAACTTCAAAAATGTCGAAATGAGATCATGGTAAAACTATTAATTTGAATTCAACTTACTTCTTCCCCTGAAACTTGGTCACAAGAATATGGTTTGCCTTTCTAAATGTTCTCTTTTCCTCTTTGTGTTCTATTTTTAATGAGTTTATCACTAGCCATATCCCAAGTCAGTATAATTGACCCAACTTGAGCATTAGCTTGGATATCTGCAAAAGTAAGTGCTACTTGTTGGGGAAGTGTTACAGACCTGATCAACATCCCGTAATAAAGTCCTATTCCATTCCGATTACTACTGATAATCGACAAGATCTTTATATCTCTGATTAAAATGTTTCTATTTGAATTTTCATGCGTTCTTTTCTGGATTCCAACAAGTACACACAAGCAAGATTGAACTTGTCGGAAAACTTACTCAAACATAAGCACTAACTCTTGATATAATGAAGTAAGTGCTCTTTGTTGGGGTAGATTTAAAGACACCTAACTTCAAAAATGTCGAAATAAGATCATGGTAAAACTATAAATTTCAATTCAACTTACTTCTTCCCCTGAAACTTGGTCACAAGAATATGGTTTGCCTTTCTAAATGTTCTCTCTTCCTCTGTGAGTTTTATTTTTAATGAGTTTATCACTAGCCAATTCCCAAGTCAGTATAATTGACCCAACTTGAGCATTAGCTTGGATATCTGGAAAAGTAAGTGCTACTTGTTGGGGCAGTGTTACAGACCTGATCAACATCCCGTAATAAAGTCATATTCTATTCTGACTACTACTGAAATTCGACAAGATCTTTTTATCTCTGATTAAAATGTTTCTATTTGAATTTTCATGTTTTTTTTTCTGGATTCCATCAAGCACACTCAAGCAAGATCAAACTTGTCGGAAAATGTCCTCAAACATAAGCACTAACTCTTGATATAATATAGTAAGTGCTCTTTGTTGGGGTACATTTAATGACACTTAACTTCAAAAATGTAGAAATGAGATCATGAAACCCTTGGAATTATAGTTCAACTTAGGATGTTTTTTTTCCTCGTGTTCTTCTCCTTAATGTTCAATTGCGTTTTTTCAAAAGCGTTGTCACCAAAAAACTCAAACAATGGCGCTGCCTTGCGTTTGCTAAAGAAGCCGGTGCTACATATTGGTGTATTTTGAATGAAAAGGCTCCAAAAAATATTTGCATCAATTTAAAGGAATTTTATTTGCAACATCCTTTTCATGAATTTATCACTCGCCACTTCCCTAGTCAGTATAATTGACCCAACTTGAGCATTAGCTTGGGTATCTGCAAAAGTAAGTGCTACTTGTTGGGTCAGTGTTACAGACCTATTCAACATCCCGTAATAAAATCATATTCTATTCTGACTACTACTGAAATTCGACGAGATATTTTTGTCTCTGATTAAAATGTTTCTATTTGAATTTTCATGTCTTCTTTTCTGGATTCCAACAAGTACACACAAGCAAGATTGAACTTGTCGGAAAACTTACTCAAACATAAGCACTAACTCTTGATATAATGAAGTAAGTGCTCTTTGTTGGGGTAGATTTAATGACACCTAACTTCAAAAACGTGTCTTTTGAATGAAAAGGCTCCATGAAATATTTGCATCAATTTAAAGGAATTTTATTTGCAACATACTTTTCATGAATTTATCACTCACCACTTCCCTAGTCAGTTTAATTGACCCAATTTGAGCATTAGCGTGGGTATCTGCAAAAGTAAGTGCTACTTGTTGTGTCAGTGTTACAGAACTGATCAACATCCCGTGATTAAGTGTTATTCGATTTCGATTACTACTGAAAATCGACAAGCTCTTTTAACCACAATTGCGCATTCAATTAACTGAGTCTTGAGTACTTACCTGAGGTCAAAACAATCTCCCAAGTCAATGGCTCGGTGGGCGGGTTCGGGTTTCAATAGTTGTCTTTTGTATTTATAGTGGGGAACGTTGCATATAACACAACGAAATGACGCTGTGTAGAAGTGGAGTGCATGCCAGAAGAGGAAGAAAAATGCAGTACTGACAATATTTATCACAACGCCTCAAGTAAGTTGTATCTATATAACTCTTGTAATTAGCTTAAATTATCTGAAAAAAATAACTGCTACATGTTGGGAAGAAAAAGCAGTACTTAAAATTCTCAGGAATACTTCACAAATCAATATTATTGACCAAACTTGAGAATCAGCTTGATCATCTACTTAATAAGTGCTACTTGTTGGGGTAGGGTGAGACATAATCAACTTGATTTATATGAAGTGATCTTCCGATTAGTACTGGAAATTGTCAATATGTTTTAAATGCTTTAATTTTCGGGTGTTTTTTTTCTGGATTCCAACAAAAACACTCAATTAAGATTGAACTTGTCGGAAAACTTCCTCAAACATAAGCACTAACTCTTGATATAATGAAGTAAGTGCTCTATGTTGGGGTAGATTTAAAGACACCTAACTTCAAAAATGTCGAAATGAGATCATGGTAAAACTATAAATTTGAATTCAACTTACTTCTTCCCCTGAAACTTGGTCACAAGAATATGGTTTGCCTTTCTAAATGTTCTCTTTTCCTCTTTGTGTTCTATTTTTAATGAGTTTATCACTAGCCATATCCCAAGTCAGTATAATTGACCCAACTTGAGCATTAGCTTGGATATCTGCAAAAGTAAGTGCTACTTGTTGGGGAAGTGTTACAGACCTGATCAACATCCCGTAATAAAGTCCTATTCCATTCCGATTACTACTGATAATCGACAAGATCTTTATATCTCTGATTAAAATGTTTCTATTTGAATTTTCATGCGTTCTTTTCTGGATTCCAACAAGTACACACAAGCAAGATTGAACTTGTCGGAAAACTTACTCAAACATAAGCACTAACTCTTGATATAATGAAGTAAGTGCTCTTTGTTGGGGTAGATTTAAAGACACCTAACTTCAAAAATGTCGAAATAAGATCATGGTAAAACTATAAATTTCAATTCAACTTACTTCTTCCCCTGAAACTTGGTCACAAGAATATGGTTTGCCTTTCTAAATGTTCTCTCTTCCTCTGTGAGTTTTATTTTTAATGAGTTTATCACTAGCCAATTCCCAAGTCAGTATAATTGACCCAACTTGAGCATTAGCTTGGATATCTGGAAAAGTAAGTGCTACTTGTTGGGGCAGTGTTACAGACCTGATCAACATCCCGTAATAAAGTCATATTCTATTCTGACTACTACTGAAATTCGACAAGATCTTTTTATCTCTGATTAAAATGTTTCTATTTGAATTTTCATGTTTTTTTTTCTGGATTCCATCAAGCACACTCAAGCAAGATCAAACTTGTCGGAAAATGTCCTCAAACATAAGCACTAACTCTTGATATAATATAGTAAGTGCTCTTTGTTGGGGTACATTTAATGACACTTAACTTCAAAAATGTAGAAATGAGATCATGAAACCCTTGGAATTATAGTTCAACTTAGGATGTTTTTTTTCCTCGTGTTCTTCTCCTTAATGTTCAATTGCGTTTTTTCAAAAGCGTTGTCACCAAAAAACTCAAACAATGGCGCTGCCTTGCGTTTGCTAAAGAAGCCGGTGCTACATATTGGTGTATTTTGAATGAAAAGGCTCCAAAAAATATTTGCATCAATTTAAAGGAATTTTATTTGCAACATCCTTTTCATGAATTTATCACTCGCCACTTCCCTAGTCAGTATAATTGACCCAACTTGAGCATTAGCTTGGGTATCTGCAAAAGTAAGTGCTACTTGTTGGGTCAGTGTTACAGACCTATTCAACATCCCGTAATAAAATCATATTCTATTCTGACTACTACTGAAATTCGACGAGATATTTTTGTCTCTGATTAAAATGTTTCTATTTGAATTTTCATGTCTTCTTTTCTGGATTCCAACAAGTACACACAAGCAAGATTGAACTTGTCGGAAAACTTACTCAAACATAAGCACTAACTCTTGATATAATGAAGTAAGTGCTCTTTGTTGGGGTAGATTTAATGACACCTAACTTCAAAAACGTGTCTTTTGAATGAAAAGGCTCCATGAAATATTTGCATCAATTTAAAGGAATTTTATTTGCAACATACTTTTCATGAATTTATCACTCACCACTTCCCTAGTCAGTTTAATTGACCCAATTTGAGCATTAGCGTGGGTATCTGCAAAAGTAAGTGCTACTTGTTGTGTCAGTGTTACAGAACTGATCAACATCCCGTGATTAAGTGTTATTCGATTTCGATTACTACTGAAAATCGACAAGCTCTTTTAACCACAATTGCGCATTCAATTAACTGAGTCTTGAGTACTTACCTGAGGTCAAAACAATCTCCCAAGTCAATGGCTCGGTGGGCGGGTTCGGGTTTCAATAGTTGTCTTTTGTATTTATAGTGGGGAACGTTGCATATAACACAACGAAATGACGCTGTGTAGAAGTGGAGTGCATGCCAGAAGAGGAAGAAAAATGCAGTACTGACAATATTTATCACAACGCCTCAAGTAAGTTGTATCTATATAACTCTTGTAATTAGCTTAAATTATCTGAAAAAAATAACTGCTACATGTTGGGAAGAAAAAGCAGTACTTAAAATTCTCAGGAATACTTCACAAATCAATATTATTGACCAAACTTGAGAATCAGCTTGATCATCTACTTAATAAGTGCTACTTGTTGGGGTAGGGTGAGACATAATCAACTTGATTTATATGAAGTGATCTTCCGATTAGTACTGGAAATTGTCAATATGTTTTAAATGCTTTAATTTTCGGGTGTTTTTTTTCTGGATTCCAACAAAAACACTCAATTAAGATTGAACTTGTCGGAAAACTTCCTCAAACATAAGCACTAACTCTTGATATAATGAAGTAAGTGCTCTATGTTGGGGTAGATTTAAAGACACCTAACTTCAAAAATGTCGAAATGAGATCATGGTAAAACTATTAATTTGAATTCAACTTACTTCTTCCCCTGAAACTTGGTCACAAGAATATGGTTTGCCTTTCTAAATGTTCTCTTTTCCTCTTTGTGTTCTATTTTTAATGAGTTTATCACTAGCCATATCCCAAGTCAGTATAATTGACCCAACTTGAGCATTAGCTTGGATATCTGCAAAAGTAAGTGCTACTTGTTGGGGAAGTGTTACAGACCTGATCAACATCCCGTAATAAAGTCCTATTCCATTCCGATTACTACTGATAATCGACAAGATCTTTATATCTCTGATTAAAATGTTTCTATTTGAATTTTCATGCGTTCTTTTCTGGATTCCAACAAGTACACACAAGCAAGATTGAACTTGTCGGAAAACTTACTCAAACATAAGCACTAACTCTTGATATAATGAAGTAAGTGCTCTTTGTTGGGGTAGATTTAAAGACACCTAACTTCAAAAATGTCGAAATAAGATCATGGTAAAACTATAAATTTCAATTCAACTTACTTCTTCCCCTGAAACTTGGTCACAAGAATATGGTTTGCCTTTCTAAATGTTCTCTCTTCCTCTGTGAGTTTTATTTTTAATGAGTTTATCACTAGCCAATTCCCAAGTCAGTATAATTGACCCAACTTGAGCATTAGCTTGGATATCTGGAAAAGTAAGTGCTACTTGTTGGGGCAGTGTTACAGACCTGATCAACATCCCGTAATAAAGTCATATTCTATTCTGACTACTACTGAAATTCGACAAGATCTTTTTATCTCTGATTAAAATGTTTCTATTTGAATTTTCATGTTTTTTTTTCTGGATTCCATCAAGCACACTCAAGCAAGATCAAACTTGTCGGAAAATGTCCTCAAACATAAGCACTAACTCTTGATATAATATAGTAAGTGCTCTTTGTTGGGGTACATTTAATGACACTTAACTTCAAAAATGTAGAAATGAGATCATGAAACCCTTGGAATTATAGTTCAACTTAGGATGTTTTTTTTCCTCGTGTTCTTCTCCTTAATGTTCAATTGCGTTTTTTCAAAAGCGTTGTCACCAAAAAACTCAAACAATGGCGCTGCCTTGCGTTTGCTAAAGAAGCCGGTGCTACATATTGGTGTATTTTGAATGAAAAGGCTCCAAAAAATATTTGCATCAATTTAAAGGAATTTTATTTGCAACATCCTTTTCATGAATTTATCACTCGCCACTTCCCTAGTCAGTATAATTGACCCAACTTGAGCATTAGCTTGGGTATCTGCAAAAGTAAGTGCTACTTGTTGGGTCAGTGTTACAGACCTATTCAACATCCCGTAATAAAATCATATTCTATTCTGACTACTACTGAAATTCGACGAGATATTTTTGTCTCTGATTAAAATGTTTCTATTTGAATTTTCATGTCTTCTTTTCTGGATTCCAACAAGTACACACAAGCAAGATTGAACTTGTCGGAAAACTTACTCAAACATAAGCACTAACTCTTGATATAATGAAGTAAGTGCTCTTTGTTGGGGTAGATTTAATGACACCTAACTTCAAAAACGTGTCTTTTGAATGAAAAGGCTCCATGAAATATTTGCATCAATTTAAAGGAATTTTATTTGCAACATACTTTTCATGAATTTATCACTCACCACTTCCCTAGTCAGTTTAATTGACCCAATTTGAGCATTAGCGTGGGTATCTGCAAAAGTAAGTGCTACTTGTTGTGTCAGTGTTACAGAACTGATCAACATCCCGTGATTAAGTGTTATTCGATTTCGATTACTACTGAAAATCGACAAGCTCTTTTAACCACAATTGCGCATTCAATTAACTGAGTCTTGAGTACTTACCTGAGGTCAAAACAATCTCCCAAGTCAATGGCTCGGTGGGCGGGTTCGGGTTTCAATAGTTGTCTTTTGTATTTATAGTGGGGAACGTTGCATATAACACAACGAAATGACGCTGTGTAGAAGTGGAGTGCATGCCAGAAGAGGAAGAAAAATGCAGTACTGACAATATTTATCACAACGCCTCAAGTAAGTTGTATCTATATAACTCTTGTAATTAGCTTAAATTATCTGAAAAAAATAACTGCTACATGTTGGGAAGAAAAAGCAGTACTTAAAATTCTCAGGAATACTTCACAAATCAATATTATTGACCAAACTTGAGAATCAGCTTGATCATCTACTTAATAAGTGCTACTTGTTGGGGTAGGGTGAGACATAATCAACTTGATTTATATGAAGTGATCTTCCGATTAGTACTGGAAATTGTCAATATGTTTTAAATGCTTTAATTTTCGGGTGTTTTTTTTCTGGATTCCAACAAAAACACTCAATTAAGATTGAACTTGTCGGAAAACTTCCTCAAACATAAGCACTAACTCTTGATATAATGAAGTAAGTGCTCTATGTTGGGGTAGATTTAAAGACACCTAACTTCAAAAATGTCGAAATGAGATCATGGTAAAACTATTAATTTGAATTCAACTTACTTCTTCCCCTGAAACTTGGTCACAAGAATATGGTTTGCCTTTCTAAATGTTCTCTTTTCCTCTTTGTGTTCTATTTTTAATGAGTTTATCACTAGCCATATCCCAAGTCAGTATAATTGACCCAACTTGAGCATTAGCTTGGATATCTGCAAAAGTAAGTGCTACTTGTTGGGGAAGTGTTACAGACCTGATCAACATCCCGTAATAAAGTCCTATTCCATTCCGATTACTACTGATAATCGACAAGATCTTTATATCTCTGATTAAAATGTTTCTATTTGAATTTTCATGCGTTCTTTTCTGGATTCCAACAAGTACACACAAGCAAGATTGAACTTGTCGGAAAACTTACTCAAACATAAGCACTAACTCTTGATATAATGAAGTAAGTGCTCTTTGTTGGGGTAGATTTAAAGACACCTAACTTCAAAAATGTCGAAATAAGATCATGGTAAAACTATAAATTTCAATTCAACTTACTTCTTCCCCTGAAACTTGGTCACAAGAATATGGTTTGCCTTTCTAAATGTTCTCTCTTCCTCTGTGAGTTTTATTTTTAATGAGTTTATCACTAGCCAATTCCCAAGTCAGTATAATTGACCCAACTTGAGCATTAGCTTGGATATCTGGAAAAGTAAGTGCTACTTGTTGGGGCAGTGTTACAGACCTGATCAACATCCCGTAATAAAGTCATATTCTATTCTGACTACTACTGAAATTCGACAAGATCTTTTTATCTCTGATTAAAATGTTTCTATTTGAATTTTCATGTTTTTTTTTCTGGATTCCATCAAGCACACTCAAGCAAGATCAAACTTGTCGGAAAATGTCCTCAAACATAAGCACTAACTCTTGATATAATATAGTAAGTGCTCTTTGTTGGGGTACATTTAATGACACTTAACTTCAAAAATGTAGAAATGAGATCATGAAACCCTTGGAATTATAGTTCAACTTAGGATGTTTTTTTTCCTCGTGTTCTTCTCCTTAATGTTCAATTGCGTTTTTTCAAAAGCGTTGTCACCAAAAAACTCAAACAATGGCGCTGCCTTGCGTTTGCTAAAGAAGCCGGTGCTACATATTGGTGTATTTTGAATGAAAAGGCTCCAAAAAATATTTGCATCAATTTAAAGGAATTTTATTTGCAACATCCTTTTCATGAATTTATCACTCGCCACTTCCCTAGTCAGTATAATTGACCCAACTTGAGCATTAGCTTGGGTATCTGCAAAAGTAAGTGCTACTTGTTGGGTCAGTGTTACAAACCTATTCAACATCCCGTAATAAAATCATATTCTATTCTGACTACTACTGAAATTCGACGAGATATTTTTATCTCTGATTAAAATGTTTCTATTTGAATTTTCATGTCTTCTTTTCTGGATTCCAACAAGTACACACAAGCAAGATTGAACTTGTCGGAAAACTTACTCAAACATAAGCACTAACTCTTGATATAATGAAGTAAGTGCTCTTTGTTGGGGTAGATTTAATGACACCTAACTTCAAAAATGTGTCTTTTGAATGAAAGGGCTCCATGAAATATTTGCATCAATTTAAAGGAATTTTATTTGCAACATACTTTTCATGAATTTATCACTCACCACTTCCCTAGTCAGTTTAATTGACCCAATTTGAGCATTAGCGTGGGTATCTGCAAAAGTAAGTGCTACTTGTTGTGTCAGTGTTACAGAACTGATCAACATCCCGTGATTAAGTGTTATTCGATTTCGATTACTACTGAAAATCGACAAGCTCTTTTAACCACAATTGCGCATTCAATTAACTGAGTCTTGAGTACTTACCTGAGGTCAAAACAATCTCCCAAGTCAATGGCTCGGTGGGCGGGTTCGGGTTTCAATAGTTGTCTTTTGTATTTATAGTGGGGAACGTTGCATATAACACAACGAAATGACGCTGTGTAGAAGTGGAGTGCATGCCAGAAGAGGAAGAAAAATGCAGTACTGACAATATTTATCACAACGCCTCAAGTAAGTTGTATCTATATAACTCTTGTAATTAGCTTAAATTATCTGAAAAAAATAACTGCTACATGTTGGGAAGAAAAAGCAGTACTTAAAATTCTCAGGAATACTTCACAAATCAATATTATTGACCAAACTTGAGAATCAGCTTGATCATCTACCTAATAAGTGCTACTTGTTGGGGTAGGGTGAGACATAATCAACTTGATTTATATGAAGTGATCTTCCGATTAGTACTGGAAATTGTCAATATGTTTTAAATGCTTTAATTTTCGGGTGTTTTTTTTCTGGATTCCAACAAAAACACTCAATTAAGATTGAACTTGTCGGAAAACTTCCTCAAACATAAGCACTAACTCTTGATATAATGAAGTAAGTGCTCTATGTTGGGTTAGATTTAAAGACACCTAACTTCAAAAATGTCGAAATGAGATCATGGTAAAACTATAAATTTGAATTCAACTTACTTCTTCCCCTGAAACTTGGTCACAAGAATATGGTTTGCCTGTCTAAATGTTCTCTTTTCCTCTTTGTGTTCTATTTTTAATGAGTTTATCACTAGCCATATCCCAAGTCAGTATAATTGACCCAACTTGAGCATTAGCTTGGATATCTGCAAAAGTAAGTGCTACTTGTTGGGGAAGTGTTACAGACCTGATCAACATCCCGTAATAAAGTCCTATTCCATTCCGATTACTACTGATAATCGACAAGATCTTTATATCTCTGATTAAAATGTTTCTATTTGAATTTTCATGCGTTCTTTTCTGGATTCCAACAAGTACACACAAGCAAGATTGAACTTGTGGGAAAACTTACTCAAACATAAGCACTAACTCTTGATATAATGAAGTAAGTGCTCTTTGTTGGGGTAGATTTAAAGACACCTAACTTCAAAAATGTCGAAATAAGATCATGGTAAAACTATAAATTTCAATTCAACTTACTTCTTCCCCTGAAACTTGGTCACAAGAATATGGTTTGCCTTTCTAAATGTTCTCTTTTCCTCTGTGAGTTTTATTTTTAATGAGTTTATCACTAGCCAATTCCCAAGTCAGTATAATTGACCCAACTTGAGCATTATCTTGGATATCTGGAAAAGTAAGTGCTACTTGTTGGGGCAGTGTTACAGACCTGATCAACATCCCGTAATAAAGTCATATTCTATTCTGACTACTACTGAAATTCGACAAGATCTTTTTATCTCTGATTAAAATGTTTCTATTTGAATTTTCATGTTTTTTTTTCTGGATTCCATCAAGCACACTCAAGCAAGATCAAACTTGTCGGAAAATGTCCTCAAACATAAGCACTAACTCTTGATATAATATAGTAAGTGCTCTTTGTTGGGGTACATTTAATGACACTTAACTTCAAAAATGTAGAAATGAGATCATGAAACCCTTGGAATTATAGTTCAACTTAGGATGTTTTTTTTCCTCGTGTTCTTCTCCTTAATGTTCAATTGCGTTTTTTCAAAAGCGTTGTCACCAAAAAACTCAAACAATGGCGCTGCCTTGCGTTTGCTAAAGAAGCCGGTGCTACATATTGGTGTATTTTGAATGAAAAGGCTCCAAAAAATATTTGCATCAATTTAAAGGAATTTTATTTGCAACATCCTTTTCATGAATTTATCACTCGCCACTTCCCTAGTCAGTATAATTGACCCAACTTGAGCATTAGCTTGGGTATCTGCAAAAGTAAGTGCTACTTGTTGGGTCAGTGTTACAAACCTATTCAACATCCCGTAATAAAATCATATTCTATTCTGACTACTACTGAAATTCGACGAGATATTTTTATCTCTGATTAAAATGTTTCTATTTGAATTTTCATGTCTTCTTTTCTGGATTCCAACAAGTACACACAAGCAAGATTGAACTTGTCGGAAAACTTACTCAAACATAAGCACTAACTCTTGATATAATGAAGTAAGTGCTCTTTGTTGGGGTAGATTTAATGACACCTAACTTCAAAAATGTGTCTTTTGAATGAAAGGGCTCCATGAAATATTTGCATCAATTTAAAGGAATTTTATTTGCAACATACTTTTCATGAATTTATCACTCACCACTTCCCTAGTCAGTTTAATTGACCCAATTTGAGCATTAGCGTGGGTATCTGCAAAAGTAAGTGCTACTTGTTGTGTCAGTGTTACAGAACTGATCAACATCCCTTGATTAAGTGTTATTCGATTTCGATTACTACTGAAAATCGACAAGCTCTTTTAACCACAATTGCGCATTCAATTAACTGAGTCTTGAGTACTTACCTGAGGTCAAAACAATCTCCCAAGTCAATGGCTCGGTGGGCGGGTTCGGGTTTCAATAGTTGTCTTTTGTATTTATAGTGGGGAACGTTGCATATAACACAACGAAATGACGCTGTGTAGAAGTGGAGTGCATGCCAGAAGAGGAAGAAAAATGCAGTACTGACAATATTTATCACAACGCCTCAAGTAAGTTGTATCTATATAACTCTTGTAATTAGCTTAAATTATCTGAAAAAAATAACTGCTACATGTTGGGAAGAAAAAGCAGTACTTAAAATTCTCAGGAATACTTCACAAATCAATATTATTGACCAAACTTGAGAATCAGCTTGATCATCTACTTAATAAGTGCTACTTGTTGGGGTAGGGTGAGACATAATCAACTTGATTTATATGAAGTGATCTTCCGATTAGTACTGGAAATTGTCAATATGTTTTAAATGCTTTAATTTTCGGGTGTTTTTTTTCTGGATTCCAACAAAAACACTCAATTAAGATTGAACTTGTCGGAAAACTTCCTCAAACATAAGCACTAACTCTTGATATAATGAAGTAAGTGCTCTATGTTGGGGTAGATTTAAAGACACCTAACTTCAAAAATGTCGAAATGAGATCATGGTAAAACTATAAATTTGAATTCAACTTACTTCTTCCCCTGAAACTTGGTCACAAGAATATGGTTTGCCTTTCTAAATGTTCTCTTTTCCTCTTTGTGTTCTATTTTTAATGAGTTTATCACTAGCCATATCCCAAGTCAGTATAATTGACCCAACTTGAGCATTAGCTTGGATATCTGCAAAAGTAAGTGCTACTTGTTGGGGAAGTGTTACAGACCTGATCAACATCCCGTAATAAAGTCATATTCTATTCTGAATACTACTGAAATTCGACAAGATCTTTTTATCTCTGATTAAAATGTTTCTATTTGAATTTTCATGTTTTTTTTTCTGGATTCCATCAAGCACACTCAAGCAAGATCAAACTTGTCGGAAAATGTCCTCAAACATAAGCACTAACTCTTGATATAATATAGTAAGTGCTCTTTGTTGGGGTACATTTAATGACACTTAACTTCAAAAATGTAGAAATAAGATCATGAAACCCTTGGAATTATAGTTCAACTTAGGATGTTTTTTTTCCTCGTGTTCTTCTCCTTAATGTTCAATTGCGTTTTTTCAAAAGCGTTGTCACCAAAAAACTCAAACAATGGTGCTGCCTTGCGTTTGCTAAAGAAGCCGGTGCTACATATTGGTGTATTTTGAATGAAAAGGCTCCAAAAAATATTTGCATCAATTTAAAGGAATTTTATTTGCAACATCCTTTTCATGAATTTATCACTCGCCACTTCCCTAGTCAGTATAATTGACCCAACTAGAGCATTAGCTTGGGTATCTGCAAAAGTAAGTGCTACTTGTTGGGTCAGTGTTACAGACCTGATGAACATCCCGCATTAAAATCATATTCTATTCTGACTACTACTGAAATTCGACGAAATATTTTTATCTCTGATTAAAATGTTTCTATTTGAATTTTCATGTCTTCTTTTCTGGATAACAACAAGTACACACAAGCAAGATTGAACTTGTCGGAAAACTTACTCAAACATAAGCACTAACTCTTGATATAATGAAGTAAGTGCTCTTTGTTGGGGTAGACTTAATGACACCTAACTTCAAAAATGTCGAAATGAGATCATGGTAAAACTATAAATTTGACTTCAACTTACTTCTTCCCCTGTAACTTGGTCACAGGCATATGATTTGCCTTTCTAAATGTTTTTTCCTCCTCTTCGTGTTCTATTTTTAATGAGTTCATCACTAGCCAATTCCAAAGTCAGTATAATTGACCCAACTTGAGCATTAGCTTGGATATCTTTAAAAGTAAGTGCTACTTGTTGGGGCAGTGTTACAGACCTGATCAACATCCCGTAATAAAGTCATATTCTATTCTGACTACTACTGAAATTCCACGGGATATTTTTATCTCTGATTAAAATGTTTCTTTTTGAATTTTCATTTTTTTTTTCTGGATTCCATCAAGCACACTCAAGCAAGATTGAACTTGTCGGAAAACTTACTCAAACATAAGCACTAACTCTTGATATAATGAAGTAAGTGCTCTTTGTTGGGGTAGATTTAAAGACACCTAACTTCAAAAATGTCGAAATAAGATCATGGTAAAACTATAAATTTCAATTCAACTTACTTCTTCCCCTGAAACTTGGTCACAAGAATATGGTTTGCCTTTCTAAATGTTCTCTCTTCCTCTGTGAGTTTTATTTTTAATGAGTTTATCACTAGCCAATTCCCAAGTCAGTATAATTGACCCAACTTGAGCATTAGCTTGGATATCTGGAAAAGTAAGTGCTACTTGTTGGGGCAGTGTTACAGACCTGATCAACATCCCGTAATAAAGTCATATTCTATTCTGACTACTACTGAAATTCGACAAGATCTTTTTATCTCTGATTAAAATGTTTCTATTTGAATTTTCATGTTTTTTTTTCTGGATTCCATCAAGCACACTCAAGCAAGATCAAACTTGTCGGAAAATGTCCTCAAACATAAGCACTAACTCTTGATATAATATAGTAAGTGCTCTTTGTTGGGGTACATTTAATGACACTTAACTTCAAAAATGTAGAAATGAGATCATGAAACCCTTGGAATTATAGTTCAACTTAGGATGTTTTTTTTCCTCGTGTTCTTCTCCTTAATGTTCAATTGCGTTTTTTCAAAAGCGTTGTCACCAAAAAACTCAAACAATGGCGCTGCCTTGCGTTTGCTAAAGAAGCCGGTGCTACATATTGGTGTATTTTGAATGAAAAGGCTCCAAAAAATATTTGCATCAATTTAAAGGAATTTTATTTGCAACATCCTTTTCATGAATTTATCACTCGCCACTTCCCTAGTCAGTATAATTGACCCAACTTGAGCATTAGCTTGGGTATCTGCAAAAGTAAGTGCTACTTGTTGGGTCAGTGTTACAGACCTATTCAACATCCCGTAATAAAATCATATTCTATTCTGACTACTACTGAAATTCGACGAGATATTTTTGTCTCTGATTAAAATGTTTCTATTTGAATTTTCATGTCTTCTTTTCTGGATTCCAACAAGTACACACAAGCAAGATTGAACTTGTCGGAAAACTTACTCAAACATAAGCACTAACTCTTGATATAATGAAGTAAGTGCTCTTTGTTGGGGTAGATTTAATGACACCTAACTTCAAAAACGTGTCTTTTGAATGAAAAGGCTCCATGAAATATTTGCATCAATTTAAAGGAATTTTATTTGCAACATACTTTTCATGAATTTATCACTCACCACTTCCCTAGTCAGTTTAATTGACCCAATTTGAGCATTAGCGTGGGTATCTGCAAAAGTAAGTGCTACTTGTTGTGTCAGTGTTACAGAACTGATCAACATCCCGTGATTAAGTGTTATTCGATTTCGATTACTACTGAAAATCGACAAGCTCTTTTAACCACAATTGCGCATTCAATTAACTGAGTCTTGAGTACTTACCTGAGGTCAAAACAATCTCCCAAGTCAATGGCTCGGTGGGCGGGTTCGGGTTTCAATAGTTGTCTTTTGTATTTATAGTGGGGAACGTTGCATATAACACAACGAAATGACGCTGTGTAGAAGTGGAGTGCATGCCAGAAGAGGAAGAAAAATGCAGTACTGACAATATTTATCACAACGCCTCAAGTAAGTTGTATCTATATAACTCTTGTAATTAGCTTAAATTATCTGAAAAAAATAACTGCTACATGTTGGGAAGAAAAAGCAGTACTTAAAATTCTCAGGAATACTTCACAAATCAATATTATTGACCAAACTTGAGAATCAGCTTGATCATCTACCTAATAAGTGCTACTTGTTGGGGTAGGGTGAGACATAATCAACTTGATTTATATGAAGTGATCTTCCGATTAGTACTGGAAATTGTCAATATGTTTTAAATGCTTTAATTTTCGGGTGTTTTTTTTCTGGATTCCAACAAAAACACTCAATTAAGATTGAACTTGTCGGAAAACTTCCTCAAACATAAGCACTAACTCTTGATATAATGAAGTAAGTGCTCTATGTTGGGTTAGATTTAAAGACACCTAACTTCAAAAATGTCGAAATGAGATCATGGTAAAACTATAAATTTGAATTCAACTTACTTCTTCCCCTGAAACTTGGTCACAAGAATATGGTTTGCCTGTCTAAATGTTCTCTTTTCCTCTTTGTGTTCTATTTTTAATGAGTTTATCACTAGCCATATCCCAAGTCAGTATAATTGACCCAACTTGAGCATTAGCTTGGATATCTGCAAAAGTAAGTGCTACTTGTTGGGGAAGTGTTACAGACCTGATCAACATCCCGTAATAAAGTCCTATTCCATTCCGATTACTACTGATAATCGACAAGATCTTTATATCTCTGATTAAAATGTTTCTATTTGAATTTTCATGCGTTCTTTTCTGGATTCCAACAAGTACACACAAGCAAGATTGAACTTGTCGGAAAACTTACTCAAACATAAGCACTAACTCTTGATATAATGAAGTAAGTGCTCTTTGTTGGGGTAGATTTAAAGACACCTAACTTCAAAAATGTCGAAATAAGATCATGGTAAAACTAAAAATTTCAATTCAACTTACTTCTTCCCCTGAAACTTGGTCACAAGAATATGGTTTGCCTTTCTAAATGTTCTCTCTTCCTCTGTGAGTTTTATTTTTAATGAGTTTATCACTAGCCAATTCCCAAGTCAGTATAATTGACCCAACTTGAGCATTAGCTTGGATATCTGGAAAAGTAAGTGCTACTTGTTGGGGCAGTGTTACAGACCTGATCAACATCCCGTAATAAAGTCATATTCTATTCTGACTACTACTGAAATTCGACAAGATCTTTTTATCTCTGATTAAAATGTTTCTATTTGAATTTTCATGTTTTTTTTTCTGGATTCCATCAAGCACACTCAAGCAAGATCAAACTTGTCGGAAAATGTCCTCAAACATAAGCACTAACTCTTGATATAATATAGTAAGTGCTCTTTGTTGGGGTACATTTAATGACACTTAACTTCAAAAATGTAGAAATGAGATCATGAAACCCTTGGAATTATAGTTCAACTTAGGATGTTTTTTTTCCTCGTGTTCTTCTCCTTAATGTTCAATTGCGTTTTTTCAAAAGCGTTGTCACCAAAAAACTCAAACAATGGCGCTGCCTTGCGTTTGCTAAAGAAGCCGGTGCTACATATTGGTGTATTTTGAATGAAAAGGCTCCAAAAAATATTTGCATCAATTTAAAGGAATTTTATTTGCAACATCCTTTTCATGAATTTATCACTCGCCACTTCCCTAGTCAGTATAATTGACCCAACTTGAGCATTAGCATGGGTATCTGCAAAAGTAAGTGCTACTTGTTGGGTCAGTGTTACAGACCTATTCAACATCCCGTAATAAAATCATATTCTATTCTGACTACTACTGAAATTCGACGAGATATTTTTATCTCTGATTAAAATGTTTCTATTTGAATTTTCATGTCTTCTTTTCTGGATTCCAACAAGTACACACAAGCAAGATTGAACTTGTCGGAAAACTTACTCAAACATAAGCACTAACTCTTGATATAATGAAGTAAGTGCTCTTTGTTGGGGTAGATTTAATGACACCTAACTTCAAAAATGTGTCTTTTGAATGAAAAAGCTCCATGAAATATTTGCATCAATTTAAAGGAATTTTATTTGCAACTTACTTTTCATGAATTTATCACTCACCACTTCCCTAGTCAGTTTAATTGACCCAATTTGAGCATTAGCGTGGGTATCTGCAAAAGTAAGTGCTACTTGTTGTGTCAGTGTTACAGAACTGATCAACATCCCGTGATTAAGTGTTATTCGATTTCGATTACTACTGAAAATCGACAAGCTCTTTTAACCACAATTGGGCATTCAATTAACTGAGTCTTGAGTACTTACCTGCGGTCAAAACAATCTCCCAAGTCAATGGCTCGGTGGGCGGGTTCGGGTTTCAATAGTTGTCTTTTGTATTTATAGTGGGGAACGTTGCATATAACACAACGAAATGACGCTGTGTAGAAGTGGAGTGCATGCCAGAAGAGGAAGAAAAATGCAGTACTGACAATATTTATCACAACGCCTCAAGTAAGTTGTATCTATATAACTCTTGTAATTAGCTTAAATTATCTGAAAAAAATAACTGCTACATGTTGGGAAGAAAAAGCAGTACTTAAAATTCTCAGGAATACTTCACAAATCAATATTATTGACCAAACTTGAGAATCAGCTTGATCATCTACTTAATAAGTGCTACTTGTTGGGGTAGGGTGAGACATAATCAACTTGATTTATATGAAGTGATCTTCCGATTAGTACTGGAAATTGTCAATATGTTTTAAATGCTTTAATTTTCGGGTGTTTTTTTTCTGGATTCCAACAAAAACACTCAATTAAGATTGAACTTGTCGGAAAACTTCCTCAAACATAAGCACTAACTCTTGATATAATGAAGTAAGTGCTCTATGTTGGGGTAGATTTAAAGACACCTAACTTCAAAAATGTCGAAATGAGATCATGGTAAAACTATAAATTTGAATTCAACTTACTTCTTCCACCGGAAACTTGGTCACAAGAATATGGTTTGCCTTTCTAAATGTTCTCTTTTCCTCTTTGTGTTCTATTTTTAATGAGTTTATCACTAGCCATATCCCAAGTCAGTATAATTGACCCAACTTGAGCATTAGCTTGGATATCTGCAAAAGTAAGTGCTACTTGTTGGGGAAGTGTTACAGACCTGATCAACATCCCGTAATAAAGTCCTATTCCATTCCGATTACTACTGATAATCGACAAGATCTTTATATCTCTGATTAAAATGTTTCTATTTGAATTTTCATGCGTTCTTTTCTGGATTCCAACAAGTACACACAAGCAAGATTGAACTTGTCGGAAAACTTACTCAAACATAAGCACTAACTCTTGATATAATGAAGTAAGTGCTCTTTGTTGGGGTAGATTTAAAGACACCTAACTTCAAAAATGTCGAAATAAGATCATGGTAAAACTATAAATTTCAATTCAACTTACTTCTTCCCCTGAAACTTGGTCACAAGAATATGGTTTGCCTTTCTAAATGTTCTCTCTTCCTCTGTGAGTTTTATTTTTAATGAGTTTATCACTAGCCAATTCCCAAGTCAGTATAATTGACCCAACTTGAGCATTAGCTTGGATATCTGGAAAAGTAAGTGCTACTTGTTGGGGCAGTGTTACAGACCTGATCAACATCCCGTAATAAAGTCATATTCTATTCTGACTACTACTGAAATTCGACAAGATCTTTTTATCTCTGATTAAAATGTTTCTATTTGAATTTTCATGTTTTTTTTTCTGGATTCCATCAAGCACACTCAAGCAAGATCAAACTTGTCGGAAAATGTCCTCAAACATAAGCACTAACTCTTGATATAATATAGTAAGTGCTCTTTGTTGGGGTACATTTAATGACACTTAACTTCAAAAATGTAGAAATGAGATCATGAAACCCTTGGAATTATAGTTCAACTTAGGATGTTTTTTTTCCTCGTGTTCTTCTCCTTAATGTTCAATTGCGTTTTTTCAAAAGCGTTGTCACCAAAAAACTCAAACAATGGCGCTGCCTTGCGTTTGCTAAAGAAGCCGGTGCTACATATTGGTGTATTTTGAATGAAAAGGCTCCAAAAAATATTTGCATCAATTTAAAGGAATTTTATTTGCAACATCCTTTTCATGAATTTATCACTCGCCACTTCCCTAGTCAGTATAATTGACCCAACTTGAGCATTAGCTTGGGTATCTGCAAAAGTAAGTGCTACTTGTTGGGTCAGTGTTACAGACCTATTCAACATCCCGTAATAAAATCATATTCTATTCTGACTACTACTGAAATTCGACGAGATATTTTTGTCTCTGATTAAAATGTTTCTATTTGAATTTTCATGTCTTCTTTTCTGGATTCCAACAAGTACACACAAGCAAGATTGAACTTGTCGGAAAACTTACTCAAACATAAGCACTAACTCTTGATATAATGAAGTAAGTGCTCTTTGTTGGGGTAGATTTAATGACACCTAACTTCAAAAACGTGTCTTTTGAATGAAAAGGCTCCATGAAATATTTGCATCAATTTAAAGGAATTTTATTTGCAACATACTTTTCATGAATTTATCACTCACCACTTCCCTAGTCAGTTTAATTGACCCAATTTGAGCATTAGCGTGGGTATCTGCAAAAGTAAGTGCTACTTGTTGTGTCAGTGTTACAGAACTGATCAACATCCCGTGATTAAGTGTTATTCGATTTCGATTACTACTGAAAATCGACAAGCTCTTTTAACCACAATTGCGCATTCAATTAACTGAGTCTTGAGTACTTACCTGAGGTCAAAACAATCTCCCAAGTCAATGGCTCGGTGGGCGGGTTCGGGTTTCAATAGTTGTCTTTTGTATTTATAGTGGGGAACGTTGCATATAACACAACGAAATGACGCTGTGTAGAAGTGGAGTGCATGCCAGAAGAGGAAGAAAAATGCAGTACTGACAATATTTATCACAACGCCTCAAGTAAGTTGTATCTATATAACTCTTGTAATTAGCTTAAATTATCTGAAAAAAATAACTGCTACATGTTGGGAAGAAAAAGCAGTACTTAAAATTCTCAGGAATACTTCACAAATCAATATTATTGACCAAACTTGAGAATCAGCTTGATCATCTACTTAATAAGTGCTACTTGTTGGGGTAGGGTGAGACATAATCAACTTGATTTATATGAAGTGATCTTCCGATTAGTACTGGAAATTGTCAATATGTTTTAAATGCTTTAATTTTCGGGTGTTTTTTTTCTGGATTCCAACAAAAACACTCAATTAAGATTGAACTTGTCGGAAAACTTCCTCAAACATAAGCACTAACTCTTGATATAATGAAGTAAGTGCTCTATGTTGGGGTAGATTTAAAGACACCTAACTTCAAAAATGTCGAAATGAGATCATGGTAAAACTATTAATTTGAATTCAACTTACTTCTTCCCCTGAAACTTGGTCACAAGAATATGGTTTGCCTTTCTAAATGTTCTCTTTTCCTCTTTGTGTTCTATTTTTAATGAGTTTATCACTAGCCATATCCCAAGTCAGTATAATTGACCCAACTTGAGCATTAGCTTGGATATCTGCAAAAGTAAGTGCTACTTGTTGGGGAAGTGTTACAGACCTGATCAACATCCCGTAATAAAGTCCTATTCCATTCCGATTACTACTGATAATCGACAAGATCTTTATATCTCTGATTAAAATGTTTCTATTTGAATTTTCATGCGTTCTTTTCTGGATTCCAACAAGTACACACAAGCAAGATTGAACTTGTCGGAAAACTTACTCAAACATAAGCACTAACTCTTGATATAATGAAGTAAGTGCTCTTTGTTGGGGTAGATTTAAAGACACCTAACTTCAAAAATGTCGAAATAAGATCATGGTAAAACTATAAATTTCAATTCAACTTACTTCTTCCCCTGAAACTTGGTCACAAGAATATGGTTTGCCTTTCTAAATGTTCTCTCTTCCTCTGTGAGTTTTATTTTTAATGAGTTTATCACTAGCCAATTCCCAAGTCAGTATAATTGACCCAACTTGAGCATTAGCTTGGATATCTGGAAAAGTAAGTGCTACTTGTTGGGGCAGTGTTACAGACCTGATCAACATCCCGTAATAAAGTCATATTCTATTCTGACTACTACTGAAATTCGACAAGATCTTTTTATCTCTGATTAAAATGTTTCTATTTGAATTTTCATGTTTTTTTTTCTGGATTCCATCAAGCACACTCAAGCAAGATCAAACTTGTCGGAAAATGTCCTCAAACATAAGCACTAACTCTTGATATAATATAGTAAGTGCTCTTTGTTGGGGTACATTTAATGACACTTAACTTCAAAAATGTAGAAATGAGATCATGAAACCCTTGGAATTATAGTTCAACTTAGGATGTTTTTTTTCCTCGTGTTCTTCTCCTTAATGTTCAATTGCGTTTTTTCAAAAGCGTTGTCACCAAAAAACTCAAACAATGGCGCTGCCTTGCGTTTGCTAAAGAAGCCGGTGCTACATATTGGTGTATTTTGAATGAAAAGGCTCCAAAAAATATTTGCATCAATTTAAAGGAATTTTATTTGCAACATCCTTTTCATGAATTTATCACTCGCCACTTCCCTAGTCAGTATAATTGACCCAACTTGAGCATTAGCTTGGGTATCTGCAAAAGTAAGTGCTACTTGTTGGGTCAGTGTTACAGACCTATTCAACATCCCGTAATAAAATCATATTCTATTCTGACTACTACTGAAATTCGACGAGATATTTTTGTCTCTGATTAAAATGTTTCTATTTGAATTTTCATGTCTTCTTTTCTGGATTCCAACAAGTACACACAAGCAAGATTGAACTTGTCGGAAAACTTACTCAAACATAAGCACTAACTCTTGATATAATGAAGTAAGTGCTCTTTGTTGGGGTAGATTTAATGACACCTAACTTCAAAAACGTGTCTTTTGAATGAAAAGGCTCCATGAAATATTTGCATCAATTTAAAGGAATTTTATTTGCAACATACTTTTCATGAATTTATCACTCACCACTTCCCTAGTCAGTTTAATTGACCCAATTTGAGCATTAGCGTGGGTATCTGCAAAAGTAAGTGCTACTTGTTGTGTCAGTGTTACAGAACTGATCAACATCCCGTGATTAAGTGTTATTCGATTTCGATTACTACTGAAAATCGACAAGCTCTTTTAACCACAATTGCGCATTCAATTAACTGAGTCTTGAGTACTTACCTGAGGTCAAAACAATCTCCCAAGTCAATGGCTCGGTGGGCGGGTTCGGGTTTCAATAGTTGTCTTTTGTATTTATAGTGGGGAACGTTGCATATAACACAACGAAATGACGCTGTGTAGAAGTGGAGTGCATGCCAGAAGAGGAAGAAAAATGCAGTACTGACAATATTTATCACAACGCCTCAAGTAAGTTGTATCTATATAACTCTTGTAATTAGCTTAAATTATCTGAAAAAAATAACTGCTACATGTTGGGAAGAAAAAGCAGTACTTAAAATTCTCAGGAATACTTCACAAATCAATATTATTGACCAAACTTGAGAATCAGCTTGATCATCTACTTAATAAGTGCTACTTGTTGGGGTAGGGTGAGACATAATCAACTTGATTTATATGAAGTGATCTTCCGATTAGTACTGGAAATTGTCAATATGTTTTAAATGCTTTAATTTTCGGGTGTTTTTTTTCTGGATTCCAACAAAAACACTCAATTAAGATTGAACTTGTCGGAAAACTTCCTCAAACATAAGCACTAACTCTTGATATAATGAAGTAAGTGCTCTATGTTGGGGTAGATTTAAAGACACCTAACTTCAAAAATGTCGAAATGAGATCATGGTAAAACTATTAATTTGAATTCAACTTACTTCTTCCCCTGAAACTTGGTCACAAGAATATGGTTTGCCTTTCTAAATGTTCTCTTTTCCTCTTTGTGTTCTATTTTTAATGAGTTTATCACTAGCCATATCCCAAGTCAGTATAATTGACCCAACTTGAGCATTAGCTTGGATATCTGCAAAAGTAAGTGCTACTTGTTGGGGAAGTGTTACAGACCTGATCAACATCCCGTAATAAAGTCCTATTCCATTCCGATTACTACTGATAATCGACAAGATCTTTATATCTCTGATTAAAATGTTTCTATTTGAATTTTCATGCGTTCTTTTCTGGATTCCAACAAGTACACACAAGCAAGATTGAACTTGTCGGAAAACTTACTCAAACATAAGCACTAACTCTTGATATAATGAAGTAAGTGCTCTTTGTTGGGGTAGATTTAAAGACACCTAACTTCAAAAATGTCGAAATAAGATCATGGTAAAACTATAAATTTCAATTCAACTTACTTCTTCCCCTGAAACTTGGTCACAAGAATATGGTTTGCCTTTCTAAATGTTCTCTCTTCCTCTGTGAGTTTTATTTTTAATGAGTTTATCACTAGCCAATTCCCAAGTCAGTATAATTGACCCAACTTGAGCATTAGCTTGGATATCTGGAAAAGTAAGTGCTACTTGTTGGGGCAGTGTTACAGACCTGATCAACATCCCGTAATAAAGTCATATTCTATTCTGACTACTACTGAAATTCGACAAGATCTTTTTATCTCTGATTAAAATGTTTCTATTTGAATTTTCATGTTTTTTTTTCTGGATTCCATCAAGCACACTCAAGCAAGATCAAACTTGTCGGAAAATGTCCTCAAACATAAGCACTAACTCTTGATATAATATAGTAAGTGCTCTTTGTTGGGGTACATTTAATGACACTTAACTTCAAAAATGTAGAAATGAGATCATGAAACCCTTGGAATTATAGTTCAACTTAGGATGTTTTTTTTCCTCGTGTTCTTCTCCTTAATGTTCAATTGCGTTTTTTCAAAAGCGTTGTCACCAAAAAACTCAAACAATGGCGCTGCCTTGCGTTTGCTAAAGAAGCCGGTGCTACATATTGGTGTATTTTGAATGAAAAGGCTCCAAAAAATATTTGCATCAATTTAAAGGAATTTTATTTGCAACATCCTTTTCATGAATTTATCACTCGCCACTTCCCTAGTCAGTATAATTGACCCAACTTGAGCATTAGCTTGGGTATCTGCAAAAGTAAGTGCTACTTGTTGGGTCAGTGTTACAGACCTATTCAACATCCCGTAATAAAATCATATTCTATTCTGACTACTACTGAAATTCGACGAGATATTTTTGTCTCTGATTAAAATGTTTCTATTTGAATTTTCATGTCTTCTTTTCTGGATTCCAACAAGTACACACAAGCAAGATTGAACTTGTCGGAAAACTTACTCAAACATAAGCACTAACTCTTGATATAATGAAGTAAGTGCTCTTTGTTGGGGTAGATTTAATGACACCTAACTTCAAAAACGTGTCTTTTGAATGAAAAGGCTCCATGAAATATTTGCATCAATTTAAAGGAATTTTATTTGCAACATACTTTTCATGAATTTATCACTCACCACTTCCCTAGTCAGTTTAATTGACCCAATTTGAGCATTAGCGTGGGTATCTGCAAAAGTAAGTGCTACTTGTTGTGTCAGTGTTACAGAACTGATCAACATCCCGTGATTAAGTGTTATTCGATTTCGATTACTACTGAAAATCGACAAGCTCTTTTAACCACAATTGCGCATTCAATTAACTGAGTCTTGAGTACTTACCTGAGGTCAAAACAATCTCCCAAGTCAATGGCTCGGTGGGCGGGTTCGGGTTTCAATAGTTGTCTTTTGTATTTATAGTGGGGAACGTTGCATATAACACAACGAAATGACGCTGTGTAGAAGTGGAGTGCATGCCAGAAGAGGAAGAAAAATGCAGTACTGACAATATTTATCACAACGCCTCAAGTAAGTTGTATCTATATAACTCTTGTAATTAGCTTAAATTATCTGAAAAAAATAACTGCTACATGTTGGGAAGAAAAAGCAGTACTTAAAATTCTCAGGAATACTTCACAAATCAATATTATTGACCAAACTTGAGAATCAGCTTGATCATCTACTTAATAAGTGCTACTTGTTGGGGTAGGGTGAGACATAATCAACTTGATTTATATGAAGTGATCTTCCGATTAGTACTGGAAATTGTCAATATGTTTTAAATGCTTTAATTTTCGGGTGTTTTTTTTCTGGATTCCAACAAAAACACTCAATTAAGATTGAACTTGTCGGAAAACTTCCTCAAACATAAGCACTAACTCTTGATATAATGAAGTAAGTGCTCTATGTTGGGGTAGATTTAAAGACACCTAACTTCAAAAATGTCGAAATGAGATCATGGTAAAACTATAAATTTGAATTCAACTTACTTCTTCCCCTGAAACTTGGTCACAAGAATATGGTTTGCCTTTCTAAATGTTCTCTTTTCCTCTTTGTGTTCTATTTTTAATGAGTTTATCACTAGCCATATCCCAAGTCAGTATAATTGACCCAACTTGAGCATTAGCTTGGATATCTGCAAAAGTAAGTGCTACTTGTTGGGGAAGTGTTACAGACCTGATCAACATCCCGTAATAAAGTCCTATTCCATTCCGATTACTACTGATAATCGACAAGATCTTTATATCTCTGATTAAAATGTTTCTATTTGAATTTTCATGCGTTCTTTTCTGGATTCCAACAAGTACACACAAGCAAGATTGAACTTGTCGGAAAACTTACTCAAACATAAGCACTAACTCTTGATATAATGAAGTAAGTGCTCTTTGTTGGGGTAGATTTAAAGACACCTAACTTCAAAAATGTCGAAATAAGATCATGGTAAAACTATAAATTTCAATTCAACTTACTTCTTCCCCTGAAACTTGGTCACAAGAATATGGTTTGCCTTTCTAAATGTTCTCTCTTCCTCTGTGAGTTTTATTTTTAATGAGTTTATCACTAGCCAATTCCCAAGTCAGTATAATTGACCCAACTTGAGCATTAGCTTGGATATCTGGAAAAGTAAGTGCTACTTGTTGGGGCAGTGTTACAGACCTGATCAACATCCCGTAATAAAGTCATATTCTATTCTGACTACTACTGAAATTCGACAAGATCTTTTTATCTCTGATTAAAATGTTTCTATTTGAATTTTCATGTTTTTTTTTCTGGATTCCATCAAGCACACTCAAGCAAGATCAAACTTGTCGGAAAATGTCCTCAAACATAAGCACTAACTCTTGATATAATATAGTAAGTGCTCTTTGTTGGGGTACATTTAATGACACTTAACTTCAAAAATGTAGAAATGAGATCATGAAACCCTTGGAATTATAGTTCAACTTAGGATGTTTTTTTTCCTCGTGTTCTTCTCCTTAATGTTCAATTGCGTTTTTTCAAAAGCGTTGTCACCAAAAAACTCAAACAATGGCGCTGCCTTGCGTTTGCTAAAGAAGCCGGTGCTACATATTGGTGTATTTTGAATGAAAAGGCTCCAAAAAATATTTGCATCAATTTAAAGGAATTTTATTTGCAACATCCTTTTCATGAATTTATCACTCGCCACTTCCCTAGTCAGTATAATTGACCCAACTTGAGCATTAGCTTGGGTATCTGCAAAAGTAAGTGCTACTTGTTGGGTCAGTGTTACAGACCTATTCAACATCCCGTAATAAAATCATATTCTATTCTGACTACTACTGAAATTCGACGAGATATTTTTGTCTCTGATTAAAATGTTTCTATTTGAATTTTCATGTCTTCTTTTCTGGATTCCAACAAGTACACACAAGCAAGATTGAACTTGTCGGAAAACTTACTCAAACATAAGCACTAACTCTTGATATAATGAAGTAAGTGCTCTTTGTTGGGGTAGATTTAATGACACCTAACTTCAAAAACGTGTCTTTTGAATGAAAAGGCTCCATGAAATATTTGCATCAATTTAAAGGAATTTTATTTGCAACATACTTTTCATGAATTTATCACTCACCACTTCCCTAGTCAGTTTAATTGACCCAATTTGAGCATTAGCGTGGGTATCTGCAAAAGTAAGTGCTACTTGTTGTGTCAGTGTTACAGAACTGATCAACATCCCGTGATTAAGTGTTATTCGATTTCGATTACTACTGAAAATCGACAAGCTCTTTTAACCACAATTGCGCATTCAATTAACTGAGTCTTGAGTACTTACCTGAGGTCAAAACAATCTCCCAAGTCAATGGCTCGGTGGGCGGGTTCGGGTTTCAATAGTTGTCTTTTGTATTTATAGTGGGGAACGTTGCATATAACACAACGAAATGACGCTGTGTAGAAGTGGAGTGCATGCCAGAAGAGGAAGAAAAATGCAGTACTGACAATATTTATCACAACGCCTCAAGTAAGTTGTATCTATATAACTCTTGTAATTAGCTTAAATTATCTGAAAAAAATAACTGCTACATGTTGGGAAGAAAAAGCAGTACTTAAAATTCTCAGGAATACTTCACAAATCAATATTATTGACCAAACTTGAGAATCAGCTTGATCATCTACTTAATAAGTGCTACTTGTTGGGGTAGGGTGAGACATAATCAACTTGATTTATATGAAGTGATCTTCCGATTAGTACTGGAAATTGTCAATATGTTTTAAATGCTTTAATTTTCGGGTGTTTTTTTTCTGGATTCCAACAAAAACACTCAATTAAGATTGAACTTGTCGGAAAACTTCCTCAAACATAAGCACTAACTCTTGATATAATGAAGTAAGTGCTCTATGTTGGGGTAGATTTAAAGACACCTAACTTCAAAAATGTCGAAATGAGATCATGGTAAAACTATTAATTTGAATTCAACTTACTTCTTCCCCTGAAACTTGGTCACAAGAATATGGTTTGCCTTTCTAAATGTTCTCTTTTCCTCTTTGTGTTCTATTTTTAATGAGTTTATCACTAGCCATATCCCAAGTCAGTATAATTGACCCAACTTGAGCATTAGCTTGGATATCTGCAAAAGTAAGTGCTACTTGTTGGGGAAGTGTTACAGACCTGATCAACATCCCGTAATAAAGTCCTATTCCATTCCGATTACTACTGATAATCGACAAGATCTTTATATCTCTGATTAAAATGTTTCTATTTGAATTTTCATGCGTTCTTTTCTGGATTCCAACAAGTACACACAAGCAAGATTGAACTTGTCGGAAAACTTACTCAAACATAAGCACTAACTCTTGATATAATGAAGTAAGTGCTCTTTGTTGGGGTAGATTTAAAGACACCTAACTTCAAAAATGTCGAAATAAGATCATGGTAAAACTATAAATTTCAATTCAACTTACTTCTTCCCCTGAAACTTGGTCACAAGAATATGGTTTGCCTTTCTAAATGTTCTCTCTTCCTCTGTGAGTTTTATTTTTAATGAGTTTATCACTAGCCAATTCCCAAGTCAGTATAATTGACCCAACTTGAGCATTAGCTTGGATATCTGGAAAAGTAAGTGCTACTTGTTGGGGCAGTGTTACAGACCTGATCAACATCCCGTAATAAAGTCATATTCTATTCTGACTACTACTGAAATTCGACAAGATCTTTTTATCTCTGATTAAAATGTTTCTATTTGAATTTTCATGTTTTTTTTTCTGGATTCCATCAAGCACACTCAAGCAAGATCAAACTTGTCGGAAAATGTCCTCAAACATAAGCACTAACTCTTGATATAATATAGTAAGTGCTCTTTGTTGGGGTACATTTAATGACACTTAACTTCAAAAATGTAGAAATGAGATCATGAAACCCTTGGAATTATAGTTCAACTTAGGATGTTTTTTTTCCTCGTGTTCTTCTCCTTAATGTTCAATTGCGTTTTTTCAAAAGCGTTGTCACCAAAAAACTCAAACAATGGCGCTGCCTTGCGTTTGCTAAAGAAGCCGGTGCTACATATTGGTGTATTTTGAATGAAAAGGCTCCAAAAAATATTTGCATCAATTTAAAGGAATTTTATTTGCAACATCCTTTTCATGAATTTATCACTCGCCACTTCCCTAGTCAGTATAATTGACCCAACTTGAGCATTAGCTTGGGTATCTGCAAAAGTAAGTGCTACTTGTTGGGTCAGTGTTACAGACCTATTCAACATCCCGTAATAAAATCATATTCTATTCTGACTACTACTGAAATTCGACGAGATATTTTTGTCTCTGATTAAAATGTTTCTATTTGAATTTTCATGTCTTCTTTTCTGGATTCCAACAAGTACACACAAGCAAGATTGAACTTGTCGGAAAACTTACTCAAACATAAGCACTAACTCTTGATATAATGAAGTAAGTGCTCTTTGTTGGGGTAGATTTAATGACACCTAACTTCAAAAACGTGTCTTTTGAATGAAAAGGCTCCATGAAATATTTGCATCAATTTAAAGGAATTTTATTTGCAACATACTTTTCATGAATTTATCACTCACCACTTCCCTAGTCAGTTTAATTGACCCAATTTGAGCATTAGCGTGGGTATCTGCAAAAGTAAGTGCTACTTGTTGTGTCAGTGTTACAGAACTGATCAACATCCCGTGATTAAGTGTTATTCGATTTCGATTACTACTGAAAATCGACAAGCTCTTTTAACCACAATTGCGCATTCAATTAACTGAGTCTTGAGTACTTACCTGAGGTCAAAACAATCTCCCAAGTCAATGGCTCGGTGGGCGGGTTCGGGTTTCAATAGTTGTCTTTTGTATTTATAGTGGGGAACGTTGCATATAACACAACGAAATGACGCTGTGTAGAAGTGGAGTGCATGCCAGAAGAGGAAGAAAAATGCAGTACTGACAATATTTATCACAACGCCTCAAGTAAGTTGTATCTATATAACTCTTGTAATTAGCTTAAATTATCTGAAAAAAATAACTGCTACATGTTGGGAAGAAAAAGCAGTACTTAAAATTCTCAGGAATACTTCACAAATCAATATTATTGACCAAACTTGAGAATCAGCTTGATCATCTACTTAATAAGTGCTACTTGTTGGGGTAGGGTGAGACATAATCAACTTGATTTATATGAAGTGATCTTCCGATTAGTACTGGAAATTGTCAATATGTTTTAAATGCTTTAATTTTCGGGTGTTTTTTTTCTGGATTCCAACAAAAACACTCAATTAAGATTGAACTTGTCGGAAAACTTCCTCAAACATAAGCACTAACTCTTGATATAATGAAGTAAGTGCTCTATGTTGGGGTAGATTTAAAGACACCTAACTTCAAAAATGTCGAAATGAGATCATGGTAAAACTATTAATTTGAATTCAACTTACTTCTTCCCCTGAAACTTGGTCACAAGAATATGGTTTGCCTTTCTAAATGTTCTCTTTTCCTCTTTGTGTTCTATTTTTAATGAGTTTATCACTAGCCATATCCCAAGTCAGTATAATTGACCCAACTTGAGCATTAGCTTGGATATCTGCAAAAGTAAGTGCTACTTGTTGGGGAAGTGTTACAGACCTGATCAACATCCCGTAATAAAGTCCTATTCCATTCCGATTACTACTGATAATCGACAAGATCTTTATATCTCTGATTAAAATGTTTCTATTTGAATTTTCATGCGTTCTTTTCTGGATTCCAACAAGTACACACAAGCAAGATTGAACTTGTCGGAAAACTTACTCAAACATAAGCACTAACTCTTGATATAATGAAGTAAGTGCTCTTTGTTGGGGTAGATTTAAAGACACCTAACTTCAAAAATGTCGAAATAAGATCATGGTAAAACTATAAATTTCAATTCAACTTACTTCTTCCCCTGAAACTTGGTCACAAGAATATGGTTTGCCTTTCTAAATGTTCTCTCTTCCTCTGTGAGTTTTATTTTTAATGAGTTTATCACTAGCCAATTCCCAAGTCAGTATAATTGACCCAACTTGAGCATTAGCTTGGATATCTGGAAAAGTAAGTGCTACTTGTTGGGGCAGTGTTACAGACCTGATCAACATCCCGTAATAAAGTCATATTCTATTCTGACTACTACTGAAATTCGACAAGATCTTTTTATCTCTGATTAAAATGTTTCTATTTGAATTTTCATGTTTTTTTTTCTGGATTCCATCAAGCACACTCAAGCAAGATCAAACTTGTCGGAAAATGTCCTCAAACATAAGCACTAACTCTTGATATAATATAGTAAGTGCTCTTTGTTGGGGTACATTTAATGACACTTAACTTCAAAAATGTAGAAATGAGATCATGAAACCCTTGGAATTATAGTTCAACTTAGGATGTTTTTTTTCCTCGTGTTCTTCTCCTTAATGTTCAATTGCGTTTTTTCAAAAGCGTTGTCACCAAAAAACTCAAACAATGGCGCTGCCTTGCGTTTGCTAAAGAAGCCGGTGCTACATATTGGTGTATTTTGAATGAAAAGGCTCCAAAAAATATTTGCATCAATTTAAAGGAATTTTATTTGCAACATCCTTTTCATGAATTTATCACTCGCCACTTCCCTAGTCAGTATAATTGACCCAACTTGAGCATTAGCTTGGGTATCTGCAAAAGTAAGTGCTACTTGTTGGGTCAGTGTTACAAACCTATTCAACATCCCGTAATAAAATCATATTCTATTCTGACTACTACTGAAATTCGACGAGATATTTTTATCTCTGATTAAAATGTTTCTATTTGAATTTTCATGTCTTCTTTTCTGGATTCCAACAAGTACACACAAGCAAGATTGAACTTGTCGGAAAACTTACTCAAACATAAGCACTAACTCTTGATATAATGAAGTAAGTGCTCTTTGTTGGGGTAGATTTAATGACACCTAACTTCAAAAATGTGTCTTTTGAATGAAAGGGCTCCATGAAATATTTGCATCAATTTAAAGGAATTTTATTTGCAACATACTTTTCATGAATTTATCACTCACCACTTCCCTAGTCAGTTTAATTGACCCAATTTGAGCATTAGCGTGGGTATCTGCAAAAGTAAGTGCTACTTGTTGTGTCAGTGTTACAGAACTGATCAACATCCCGTGATTAAGTGTTATTCGATTTCGATTACTACTGAAAATCGACAAGCTCTTTTAACCACAATTGCGCATTCAATTAACTGAGTCTTGAGTACTTACCTGAGGTCAAAACAATCTCCCAAGTCAATGGCTCGGTGGGCGGGTTCGGGTTTCAATAGTTGTCTTTTGTATTTATAGTGGGGAACGTTGCATATAACACAACGAAATGACGCTGTGTAGAAGTGGAGTGCATGCCAGAAGAGGAAGAAAAATGCAGTACTGACAATATTTATCACAACGCCTCAAGTAAGTTGTATCTATATAACTCTTGTAATTAGCTTAAATTATCTGAAAAAAATAACTGCTACATGTTGGGAAGAAAAAGCAGTACTTAAAATTCTCAGGAATACTTCACAAATCAATATTATTGACCAAACTTGAGAATCAGCTTGATCATCTACCTAATAAGTGCTACTTGTTGGGGTAGGGTGAGACATAATCAACTTGATTTATATGAAGTGATCTTCCGATTAGTACTGGAAATTGTCAATATGTTTTAAATGCTTTAATTTTCGGGTGTTTTTTTTCTGGATTCCAACAAAAACACTCAATTAAGATTGAACTTGTCGGAAAACTTCCTCAAACATAAGCACTAACTCTTGATATAATGAAGTAAGTGCTCTATGTTGGGTTAGATTTAAAGACACCTAACTTCAAAAATGTCGAAATGAGATCATGGTAAAACTATAAATTTGAATTCAACTTACTTCTTCCCCTGAAACTTGGTCACAAGAATATGGTTTGCCTGTCTAAATGTTCTCTTTTCCTCTTTGTGTTCTATTTTTAATGAGTTTATCACTAGCCATATCCCAAGTCAGTATAATTGACCCAACTTGAGCATTAGCTTGGATATCTGCAAAAGTAAGTGCTACTTGTTGGGGAAGTGTTACAGACCTGATCAACATCCCGTAATAAAGTCCTATTCCATTCCGATTACTACTGATAATCGACAAGATCTTTATATCTCTGATTAAAATGTTTCTATTTGAATTTTCATGCGTTCTTTTCTGGATTCCAACAAGTACACACAAGCAAGATTGAACTTGTGGGAAAACTTACTCAAACATAAGCACTAACTCTTGATATAATGAAGTAAGTGCTCTTTGTTGGGGTAGATTTAAAGACACCTAACTTCAAAAATGTCGAAATAAGATCATGGTAAAACTATAAATTTCAATTCAACTTACTTCTTCCCCTGAAACTTGGTCACAAGAATATGGTTTGCCTTTCTAAATGTTCTCTTTTCCTCTGTGAGTTTTATTTTTAATGAGTTTATCACTAGCCAATTCCCAAGTCAGTATAATTGACCCAACTTGAGCATTATCTTGGATATCTGGAAAAGTAAGTGCTACTTGTTGGGGCAGTGTTACAGACCTGATCAACATCCCGTAATAAAGTCATATTCTATTCTGACTACTACTGAAATTCGACAAGATCTTTTTATCTCTGATTAAAATGTTTCTATTTGAATTTTCATGTTTTTTTTTCTGGATTCCATCAAGCACACTCAAGCAAGATCAAACTTGTCGGAAAATGTCCTCAAACATAAGCACTAACTCTTGATATAATATAGTAAGTGCTCTTTGTTGGGGTACATTTAATGACACTTAACTTCAAAAATGTAGAAATGAGATCATGAAACCCTTGGAATTATAGTTCAACTTAGGATGTTTTTTTTCCTCGTGTTCTTCTCCTTAATGTTCAATTGCGTTTTTTCAAAAGCGTTGTCACCAAAAAACTCAAACAATGGCGCTGCCTTGCGTTTGCTAAAGAAGCCGGTGCTACATATTGGTGTATTTTGAATGAAAAGGCTCCAAAAAATATTTGCATCAATTTAAAGGAATTTTATTTGCAACATCCTTTTCATGAATTTATCACTCGCCACTTCCCTAGTCAGTATAATTGACCCAACTTGAGCATTAGCTTGGGTATCTGCAAAAGTAAGTGCTACTTGTTGGGTCAGTGTTACAAACCTATTCAACATCCCGTAATAAAATCATATTCTATTCTGACTACTACTGAAATTCGACGAGATATTTTTATCTCTGATTAAAATGTTTCTATTTGAATTTTCATGTCTTCTTTTCTGGATTCCAACAAGTACACACAAGCAAGATTGAACTTGTCGGAAAACTTACTCAAACATAAGCACTAACTCTTGATATAATGAAGTAAGTGCTCTTTGTTGGGGTAGATTTAATGACACCTAACTTCAAAAATGTGTCTTTTGAATGAAAGGGCTCCATGAAATATTTGCATCAATTTAAAGGAATTTTATTTGCAACATACTTTTCATGAATTTATCACTCACCACTTCCCTAGTCAGTTTAATTGACCCAATTTGAGCATTAGCGTGGGTATCTGCAAAAGTAAGTGCTACTTGTTGTGTCAGTGTTACAGAACTGATCAACATCCCTTGATTAAGTGTTATTCGATTTCGATTACTACTGAAAATCGACAAGCTCTTTTAACCACAATTGCGCATTCAATTAACTGAGTCTTGAGTACTTACCTGAGGTCAAAACAATCTCCCAAGTCAATGGCTCGGTGGGCGGGTTCGGGTTTCAATAGTTGTCTTTTGTATTTATAGTGGGGAACGTTGCATATAACACAACGAAATGACGCTGTGTAGAAGTGGAGTGCATGCCAGAAGAGGAAGAAAAATGCAGTACTGACAATATTTATCACAACGCCTCAAGTAAGTTGTATCTATATAACTCTTGTAATTAGCTTAAATTATCTGAAAAAAATAACTGCTACATGTTGGGAAGAAAAAGCAGTACTTAAAATTCTCAGGAATACTTCACAAATCAATATTATTGACCAAACTTGAGAATCAGCTTGATCATCTACTTAATAAGTGCTACTTGTTGGGGTAGGGTGAGACATAATCAACTTGATTTATATGAAGTGATCTTCCGATTAGTACTGGAAATTGTCAATATGTTTTAAATGCTTTAATTTTCGGGTGTTTTTTTTCTGGATTCCAACAAAAACACTCAATTAAGATTGAACTTGTCGGAAAACTTCCTCAAACATAAGCACTAACTCTTGATATAATGAAGTAAGTGCTCTATGTTGGGGTAGATTTAAAGACACCTAACTTCAAAAATGTCGAAATGAGATCATGGTAAAACTATAAATTTGAATTCAACTTACTTCTTCCCCTGAAACTTGGTCACAAGAATATGGTTTGCCTTTCTAAATGTTCTCTTTTCCTCTTTGTGTTCTATTTTTAATGAGTTTATCACTAGCCATATCCCAAGTCAGTATAATTGACCCAACTTGAGCATTAGCTTGGATATCTGCAAAAGTAAGTGCTACTTGTTGGGGAAGTGTTACAGACCTGATCAACATCCCGTAATAAAGTCATATTCTATTCTGAATACTACTGAAATTCGACAAGATCTTTTTATCTCTGATTAAAATGTTTCTATTTGAATTTTCATGTTTTTTTTTCTGGATTCCATCAAGCACACTCAAGCAAGATCAAACTTGTCGGAAAATGTCCTCAAACATAAGCACTAACTCTTGATATAATATAGTAAGTGCTCTTTGTTGGGGTACATTTAATGACACTTAACTTCAAAAATGTAGAAATAAGATCATGAAACCCTTGGAATTATAGTTCAACTTAGGATGTTTTTTTTCCTCGTGTTCTTCTCCTTAATGTTCAATTGCGTTTTTTCAAAAGCGTTGTCACCAAAAAACTCAAACAATGGTGCTGCCTTGCGTTTGCTAAAGAAGCCGGTGCTACATATTGGTGTATTTTGAATGAAAAGGCTCCAAAAAATATTTGCATCAATTTAAAGGAATTTTATTTGCAACATCCTTTTCATGAATTTATCACTCGCCACTTCCCTAGTCAGTATAATTGACCCAACTAGAGCATTAGCTTGGGTATCTGCAAAAGTAAGTGCTACTTGTTGGGTCAGTGTTACAGACCTGATGAACATCCCGCATTAAAATCATATTCTATTCTGACTACTACTGAAATTCGACGAAATATTTTTATCTCTGATTAAAATGTTTCTATTTGAATTTTCATGTCTTCTTTTCTGGATAACAACAAGTACACACAAGCAAGATTGAACTTGTCGGAAAACTTACTCAAACATAAGCACTAACTCTTGATATAATGAAGTAAGTGCTCTTTGTTGGGGTAGACTTAATGACACCTAACTTCAAAAATGTCGAAATGAGATCATGGTAAAACTATAAATTTGACTTCAACTTACTTCTTCCCCTGTAACTTGGTCACAGGCATATGATTTGCCTTTCTAAATGTTTTTTCCTCCTCTTCGTGTTCTATTTTTAATGAGTTCATCACTAGCCAATTCCAAAGTCAGTATAATTGACCCAACTTGAGCATTAGCTTGGATATCTTTAAAAGTAAGTGCTACTTGTTGGGGCAGTGTTACAGACCTGATCAACATCCCGTAATAAAGTCATATTCTATTCTGACTACTACTGAAATTCCACGGGATATTTTTATCTCTGATTAAAATGTTTCTTTTTGAATTTTCATTTTTTTTTTCTGGATTCCATCAAGCACACTCAAGCAAGATTGAACTTGTCGGAAAACTTACTCAAACATAAGCACTAACTCTTGATATAATGAAGTAAGTGCTCTTTGTTGGGGTAGATTTAAAGACACCTAACTTCAAAAATGTCGAAATAAGATCATGGTAAAACTATAAATTTCAATTCAACTTACTTCTTCCCCTGAAACTTGGTCACAAGAATATGGTTTGCCTTTCTAAATGTTCTCTCTTCCTCTGTGAGTTTTATTTTTAATGAGTTTATCACTAGCCAATTCCCAAGTCAGTATAATTGACCCAACTTGAGCATTAGCTTGGATATCTGGAAAAGTAAGTGCTACTTGTTGGGGCAGTGTTACAGACCTGATCAACATCCCGTAATAAAGTCATATTCTATTCTGACTACTACTGAAATTCGACAAGATCTTTTTATCTCTGATTAAAATGTTTCTATTTGAATTTTCATGTTTTTTTTTCTGGATTCCATCAAGCACACTCAAGCAAGATCAAACTTGTCGGAAAATGTCCTCAAACATAAGCACTAACTCTTGATATAATATAGTAAGTGCTCTTTGTTGGGGTACATTTAATGACACTTAACTTCAAAAATGTAGAAATGAGATCATGAAACCCTTGGAATTATAGTTCAACTTAGGATGTTTTTTTTCCTCGTGTTCTTCTCCTTAATGTTCAATTGCGTTTTTTCAAAAGCGTTGTCACCAAAAAACTCAAACAATGGCGCTGCCTTGCGTTTGCTAAAGAAGCCGGTGCTACATATTGGTGTATTTTGAATGAAAAGGCTCCAAAAAATATTTGCATCAATTTAAAGGAATTTTATTTGCAACATCCTTTTCATGAATTTATCACTCGCCACTTCCCTAGTCAGTATAATTGACCCAACTTGAGCATTAGCTTGGGTATCTGCAAAAGTAAGTGCTACTTGTTGGGTCAGTGTTACAGACCTATTCAACATCCCGTAATAAAATCATATTCTATTCTGACTACTACTGAAATTCGACGAGATATTTTTGTCTCTGATTAAAATGTTTCTATTTGAATTTTCATGTCTTCTTTTCTGGATTCCAACAAGTACACACAAGCAAGATTGAACTTGTCGGAAAACTTACTCAAACATAAGCACTAACTCTTGATATAATGAAGTAAGTGCTCTTTGTTGGGGTAGATTTAATGACACCTAACTTCAAAAACGTGTCTTTTGAATGAAAAGGCTCCATGAAATATTTGCATCAATTTAAAGGAATTTTATTTGCAACATACTTTTCATGAATTTATCACTCACCACTTCCCTAGTCAGTTTAATTGACCCAATTTGAGCATTAGCGTGGGTATCTGCAAAAGTAAGTGCTACTTGTTGTGTCAGTGTTACAGAACTGATCAACATCCCGTGATTAAGTGTTATTCGATTTCGATTACTACTGAAAATCGACAAGCTCTTTTAACCACAATTGCGCATTCAATTAACTGAGTCTTGAGTACTTACCTGAGGTCAAAACAATCTCCCAAGTCAATGGCTCGGTGGGCGGGTTCGGGTTTCAATAGTTGTCTTTTGTATTTATAGTGGGGAACGTTGCATATAACACAACGAAATGACGCTGTGTAGAAGTGGAGTGCATGCCAGAAGAGGAAGAAAAATGCAGTACTGACAATATTTATCACAACGCCTCAAGTAAGTTGTATCTATATAACTCTTGTAATTAGCTTAAATTATCTGAAAAAAATAACTGCTACATGTTGGGAAGAAAAAGCAGTACTTAAAATTCTCAGGAATACTTCACAAATCAATATTATTGACCAAACTTGAGAATCAGCTTGATCATCTACCTAATAAGTGCTACTTGTTGGGGTAGGGTGAGACATAATCAACTTGATTTATATGAAGTGATCTTCCGATTAGTACTGGAAATTGTCAATATGTTTTAAATGCTTTAATTTTCGGGTGTTTTTTTTCTGGATTCCAACAAAAACACTCAATTAAGATTGAACTTGTCGGAAAACTTCCTCAAACATAAGCACTAACTCTTGATATAATGAAGTAAGTGCTCTATGTTGGGTTAGATTTAAAGACACCTAACTTCAAAAATGTCGAAATGAGATCATGGTAAAACTATAAATTTGAATTCAACTTACTTCTTCCCCTGAAACTTGGTCACAAGAATATGGTTTGCCTGTCTAAATGTTCTCTTTTCCTCTTTGTGTTCTATTTTTAATGAGTTTATCACTAGCCATATCCCAAGTCAGTATAATTGACCCAACTTGAGCATTAGCTTGGATATCTGCAAAAGTAAGTGCTACTTGTTGGGGAAGTGTTACAGACCTGATCAACATCCCGTAATAAAGTCCTATTCCATTCCGATTACTACTGATAATCGACAAGATCTTTATATCTCTGATTAAAATGTTTCTATTTGAATTTTCATGCGTTCTTTTCTGGATTCCAACAAGTACACACAAGCAAGATTGAACTTGTGGGAAAACTTACTCAAACATAAGCACTAACTCTTGATATAATGAAGTAAGTGCTCTTTGTTGGGGTAGATTTAAAGACACCTAACTTCAAAAATGTCGAAATAAGATCATGGTAAAACTATAAATTTCAATTCAACTTACTTCTTCCCCTGAAACTTGGTCACAAGAATATGGTTTGCCTTTCTAAATGTTCTCTTTTCCTCTGTGAGTTTTATTTTTAATGAGTTTATCACTAGCCAATTCCCAAGTCAGTATAATTGACCCAACTTGAGCATTATCTTGGATATCTGGAAAAGTAAGTGCTACTTGTTGGGGCAGTGTTACAGACCTGATCAACATCCCGTAATAAAGTCATATTCTATTCTGAATACTACTGAAATTCGACAAGATCTTTTTATCTCTGATTAAAATGTTTCTATTTGAATTTTCATGTTTTTTTTCTGGATTCCATCAAGCACACTCAAGCAAGATCAAACTTGTCGGAAAATGTCCTCAAACATAAGCACTAACTCTTGATATAATATAGTAAGTGCTCTTTGTTGGGGTACATTTAATGACACTTAACTTCAAAAATGTAGAAATGAGATCATGAAACCCTTGGAATTATAGTTCAACTTAGGATGTTTTTTTTCCTCGTGTTCTTCTCCTAAATGTTCAATTGCATTTTTTCAAATGCGTTGTCACCAAAAAACTCAAACAATGGCGCTGCCTTGCGTTTGCTAAAGAAGCCGGTGCTACATATTGGTGTATTTTGAATGAAAAGGCTCCAAAAAATATTTGCATCAATTTAAAGGAATTTTATTTGCAACATCCTTTTCATGAATTTATCACTCGCCACTTCCCTAGTCAGTATAATTGACCCAACTAGAGCATTAGCTTGGGTATCTGCAAAAGTAAGTGCTACTTGTTGGGTCAGTGTTACAGACCTATTCAACATCCCGTAATAAAATCATAATCTATTCTGACTACTACTGAAATTCGACGAGATATTTTTGTCTCTGATTAAAATGTTTCTATTTGAATTTTCATGTCTTCTTTTCTGGATTCCAACAAGTACACACAAGCAAGATTGAACTTGTCCGAAAACTTACTCAAACATAAGCACTAACTCTTGATATAATGAAGTAAGTGCTCTTTGTTGGGGTAGATTTAAAGACACCTAACTTCAAAAATGTGTCTTTTGAATAAAAAGGCTCCATGAAATATTTGCATCAATTTAAAGGAATTTTATTTGCAACATCCTTTTCATGAATTTATCACTCGCCACTTCCCTAGTCAGTATAATTGACCCAACTAGAGCATTAGCTTGGGTATCTGCAAAAGTAAGTGCTACTTGTTGGGTCAGTGTTACAGACCTGATGAACATCCCGCATTAAAATCATATTCTATTCTGACTACTACTGAAATTCGACGAAATATTTTTATCTCTGATTAAAATGTTTCTATTTGAATTTTCATGTCTTCTTTTCTGGATAACAACAAGTACACACAAGCAAGATTGAACTTGTCGGAAAACTTACTCAAACATAAGCACTAACTCTTGATATAATGAAGTAAGTGCTCTTTGTTGGGGTAGACTTAATGACACCTAACTTCAAAAATGTCGAAATGAGATCATGGTAAAACTATAAATTTGACTTCAACTTACTTCTTCCCCTGTAACTTGGTCACAGGCATATGGTTTGCCTTTCTAAATGTTTTTTCCTCCTCTTCGTGTTCTATTTTTAATGAGTTCATCACTAGCCAATTCCAAAGTCAGTATAATTGACCCAACTTGAGCATTAGCTTGGATATCTTTAAAAGTAAGTGCTACTTGTTGGGGCAGTGTTACAGACCTGATCAACATCCCGTAATAAAGTCATATTCTATTCTGACTACTACTGAAATTCCACGGGATATTTTTATCTCTGATTAAAATGTTTCTTTTTGAATTTTCATTTTTTTTTCTGGATTCCATCAAGCACACTCAAGCAAGATTGAACTTGTCGGAAAACTTACTCAAACATAAGCACTAACTCTTGATATAATGAAGTAAGTGCTCTTTGTTGGGGTAGATTTAAAGACACCTAACTTCAAAAATGTCGAAATAAGATCATGGTAAAACTATAAATTTCAATTCAACTTACTTCTTCCCCTGAAACTTGGTCACAAGAATATGGTTTGCCTTTCTAAATGTTCTCTCTTCCTCTGTGAGTTTTATTTTTAATGAGTTTATCACTAGCCAATTCCCAAGTCAGTATAATTGACCCAACTTGAGCATTAGCTTGGATATCTGGAAAAGTAAGTGCTACTTGTTGGGGCAGTGTTACAGACCTGATCAACATCCCGTAATAAAGTCATATTCTATTCTGACTACTACTGAAATTCGACAAGATCTTTTTATCTCTGATTAAAATGTTTCTATTTGAATTTTCATGTTTTTTTTTCTGGATTCCATCAAGCACACTCAAGCAAGATCAAACTTGTCGGAAAATGTCCTCAAACATAAGCACTAACTCTTGATATAATATAGTAAGTGCTCTTTGTTGGGGTACATTTAATGACACTTAACTTCAAAAATGTAGAAATGAGATCATGAAACCCTTGGAATTATAGTTCAACTTAGGATGTTTTTTTTCCTCGTGTTCTTCTCCTTAATGTTCAATTGCGTTTTTTCAAAAGCGTTGTCACCAAAAAACTCAAACAATGGCGCTGCCTTGCGTTTGCTAAAGAAGCCGGTGCTACATATTGGTGTATTTTGAATGAAAAGGCTCCAAAAAATATTTGCATCAATTTAAAGGAATTTTATTTGCAACATCCTTTTCATGAATTTATCACTCGCCACTTCCCTAGTCAGTATAATTGACCCAACTTGAGCATTAGCTTGGGTATCTGCAAAAGTAAGTGCTACTTGTTGGGTCAGTGTTACAGACCTATTCAACATCCCGTAATAAAATCATATTCTATTCTGACTACTACTGAAATTCGACGAGATATTTTTATCTCTGATTAAAATGTTTCTATTTGAATTTTCATGTCTTCTTTTCTGGATTCCAACAAGTACACACAAGCAAGATTGAACTTGTCGGAAAACTTACTCAAACATAAGCACTAACTCTTGATATAATGAAGTAAGTGCTCTTTGTTGGGGTAGATTTAATGACACCTAACTTCAAAAACGTGTCTTTTGAATGAAAAGGCTCCATGAAATATTTGCATCAATTTAAAGGAATTTTATTTGCAACATACTTTTCATGAATTTATCACTCACCACTTCCCTAGTCAGTTTAATTGACCCAATTTGAGCATTAGCGTGGGTATCTGCAAAAGTAAGTGCTACTTGTTGTGTCAGTGTTACAGAACTGATCAACATCCCGTGATTAAGTGTTATTCGATTTCGATTACTACTGAAAATCGACAAGCTCTTTTAACCACAATTGCGCATTCAATTAACTGAGTCTTGAGTACTTACCTGAGGTCAAAACAATCTCCCAAGTCAATGGCTCGGTGGGCGGGTTCGGGTTTCAATAGTTGTCTTTTGTATTTATAGTGGGGAACGTTGCATATAACACAACGAAATGACGCTGTGTAGAAGTGGAGTGCATGCCAGAAGAGGAAGAAAAATGCAGTACTGACAATATTTATCACAACGCCTCAAGTAAGTTGTATCTATATAACTCTTGTAATTAGCTTAAATTATCTGAAAAAAATAACTGCTACATGTTGGGAAGAAAAAGCAGTACTTAAAATTCTCAGGAATACTTCACAAATCAATATTATTGACCAAACTTGAGAATCAGCTTGATCATCTACTTAATAAGTGCTACTTGTTGGGGTAGGGTGAGACATAATCAACTTGATTTATATGAAGTGATCTTCCGATTAGTACTGGAAATTGTCAATATGTTTTAAATGCTTTAATTTTCGGGTGTTTTTTTTCTGGATTCCAACAAAAACACTCAATTAAGATTGAACTTGTCGGAAAACTTCCTCAAACATAAGCACTAACTCTTGATATAATGAAGTAAGTGCTCTATGTTGGGGTAGATTTAAAGACACCTAACTTCAAAAATGTCGAAATGAGATCATGGTAAAACTATAAATTTGAATTCAACTTACTTCTTCCCCTGAAACTTGGTCACAAGAATATGGTTTGCCTTTCTAAATGTTCTCTTTTCCTCTTTGTGTTCTATTTTTAATGAGTTTATCACTAGCCATATCCCAAGTCAGTATAATTGACCCAACTTGAGCATTAGCTTGGATATCTGCAAAAGTAAGTGCTACTTGTTGGGGAAGTGTTACAGACCTGATCAACATCCCGTAATAAAGTCCTATTCCATTCCGATTACTACTGATAATCGACAAGATCTTTATATCTCTGATTAAAATGTTTCTATTTGAATTTTCATGCGTTCTTTTCTGGATTCCAACAAGTACACACAAGCAAGATTGAACTTGTCGGAAAACTTACTCAAACATAAGCACTAACTCTTGATATAATGAAGTAAGTGCTCTTTGTTGGGGTAGATTTAAAGACACCTAACTTCAAAAATGTCGAAATAAGATCATGGTAAAACTATAAATTTCAATTCAACTTACTTCTTCCCCTGAAACTTGGTCACAAGAATATGGTTTGCCTTTCTAAATGTTCTCTCTTCCTCTGTGAGTTTTATTTTTAATGAGTTTATCACTAGCCAATTCCCAAGTCAGTATAATTGACCCAACTTGAGCATTAGCTTGGATATCTGGAAAAGTAAGTGCTACTTGTTGGGGCAGTGTTACAGACCTGATCAACATCCCGTAATAAAGTCATATTCTATTCTGACTACTACTGAAATTCGACAAGATCTTTTTATCTCTGATTAAAATGTTTCTATTTGAATTTTCATGTTTTTTTTTCTGGATTCCATCAAGCACACTCAAGCAAGATCAAACTTGTCGGAAAATGTCCTCAAACATAAGCACTAACTCTTGATATAATATAGTAAGTGCTCTTTGTTGGGGTACATTTAATGACACTTAACTTCAAAAATGTAGAAATGAGATCATGAAACCCTTGGAATTATAGTTCAACTTAGGATGTTTTTTTTCCTCGTGTTCTTCTCCTTAATGTTCAATTGCGTTTTTTCAAAAGCGTTGTCACCAAAAAACTCAAACAATGGCGCTGCCTTGCGTTTGCTAAAGAAGCCGGTGCTACATATTGGTGTATTTTGAATGAAAAGGCTCCAAAAAATATTTGCATCAATTTAAAGGAATTTTATTTGCAACATCCTTTTCATGAATTTATCACTCGCCACTTCCCTAGTCAGTATAATTGACCCAACTTGAGCATTAGCTTGGGTATCTGCAAAAGTAAGTGCTACTTGTTGGGTCAGTGTTACAGACCTATTCAACATCCCGTAATAAAATCATATTCTATTCTGACTACTACTGAAATTCGACGAGATATTTTTGTCTCTGATTAAAATGTTTCTATTTGAATTTTCATGTCTTCTTTTCTGGATTCCAACAAGTACACACAAGCAAGATTGAACTTGTCGGAAAACTTACTCAAACATAAGCACTAACTCTTGATATAATGAAGTAAGTGCTCTTTGTTGGGGTAGATTTAATGACACCTAACTTCAAAAACGTGTCTTTTGAATGAAAAGGCTCCATGAAATATTTGCATCAATTTAAAGGAATTTTATTTGCAACATACTTTTCATGAATTTATCACTCACCACTTCCCTAGTCAGTTTAATTGACCCAATTTGAGCATTAGCGTGGGTATCTGCAAAAGTAAGTGCTACTTGTTGTGTCAGTGTTACAGAACTGATCAACATCCCGTGATTAAGTGTTATTCGATTTCGATTACTACTGAAAATCGACAAGCTCTTTTAACCACAATTGCGCATTCAATTAACTGAGTCTTGAGTACTTACCTGAGGTCAAAACAATCTCCCAAGTCAATGGCTCGGTGGGCGGGTTCGGGTTTCAATAGTTGTCTTTTGTATTTATAGTGGGGAACGTTGCATATAACACAACGAAATGACGCTGTGTAGAAGTGGAGTGCATGCCAGAAGAGGAAGAAAAATGCAGTACTGACAATATTTATCACAACGCCTCAAGTAAGTTGTATCTATATAACTCTTGTAATTAGCTTAAATTATCTGAAAAAAATAACTGCTACATGTTGGGAAGAAAAAGCAGTACTTAAAATTCTCAGGAATACTTCACAAATCAATATTATTGACCAAACTTGAGAATCAGCTTGATCATCTACTTAATAAGTGCTACTTGTTGGGGTAGGGTGAGACATAATCAACTTGATTTATATGAAGTGATCTTCCGATTAGTACTGGAAATTGTCAATATGTTTTAAATGCTTTAATTTTCGGGTGTTTTTTTTCTGGATTCCAACAAAAACACTCAATTAAGATTGAACTTGTCGGAAAACTTCCTCAAACATAAGCACTAACTCTTGATATAATGAAGTAAGTGCTCTATGTTGGGGTAGATTTAAAGACACCTAACTTCAAAAATGTCGAAATGAGATCATGGTAAAACTATTAATTTGAATTCAACTTACTTCTTCCCCTGAAACTTGGTCACAAGAATATGGTTTGCCTTTCTAAATGTTCTCTTTTCCTCTTTGTGTTCTATTTTTAATGAGTTTATCACTAGCCATATCCCAAGTCAGTATAATTGACCCAACTTGAGCATTAGCTTGGATATCTGCAAAAGTAAGTGCTACTTGTTGGGGAAGTGTTACAGACCTGATCAACATCCCGTAATAAAGTCCTATTCCATTCCGATTACTACTGATAATCGACAAGATCTTTATATCTCTGATTAAAATGTTTCTATTTGAATTTTCATGCGTTCTTTTCTGGATTCCAACAAGTACACACAAGCAAGATTGAACTTGTCGGAAAACTTACTCAAACATAAGCACTAACTCTTGATATAATGAAGTAAGTGCTCTTTGTTGGGGTAGATTTAAAGACACCTAACTTCAAAAATGTCGAAATAAGATCATGGTAAAACTATAAATTTCAATTCAACTTACTTCTTCCCCTGAAACTTGGTCACAAGAATATGGTTTGCCTTTCTAAATGTTCTCTCTTCCTCTGTGAGTTTTATTTTTAATGAGTTTATCACTAGCCAATTCCCAAGTCAGTATAATTGACCCAACTTGAGCATTAGCTTGGATATCTGGAAAAGTAAGTGCTACTTGTTGGGGCAGTGTTACAGACCTGATCAACATCCCGTAATAAAGTCATATTCTATTCTGACTACTACTGAAATTCGACAAGATCTTTTTATCTCTGATTAAAATGTTTCTATTTGAATTTTCATGTTTTTTTTTCTGGATTCCATCAAGCACACTCAAGCAAGATCAAACTTGTCGGAAAATGTCCTCAAACATAAGCACTAACTCTTGATATAATATAGTAAGTGCTCTTTGTTGGGGTACATTTAATGACACTTAACTTCAAAAATGTAGAAATGAGATCATGAAACCCTTGGAATTATAGTTCAACTTAGGATGTTTTTTTTCCTCGTGTTCTTCTCCTTAATGTTCATTTGCGTTTTTTCAAAAGCGTTGTCACCAAAAAACTCAAACAATGGCGCTGCCTTGCGTTTGCTAAAGAAGCCGGTGCTACATATTGGTGTATTTTGAATGAAAAGGCTCCAAAAAATATTTGCATCAATTTAAAGGAATTTTATTTGCAACATCCTTTTCATGAATTTATCACTCGCCACTTCCCTAGTCAGTATAATTGACCCAACTTGAGCATTAGCTTGGGTATCTGCAAAAGTAAGTGCTACTTGTTGGGTCAGTGTTACAGACCTATTCAACATCCCGTAATAAAATCATATTCTATTCTGACTACTACTGAAATTCGACGAGATATTTTTATCTCTGATTAAAATGTTTCTATTTGAATTTTCATGTCTTCTTTTCTGGATTCCAACAAGTACACACAAGCAAGATTGAACTTGTCGGAAAACTTACTCAAACATAAGCACTAACTCTTGATATAATGAAGTAAGTGCTCTTTGTTGGGGTAGATTTAATGACACCTAACTTCAAAAATGTGTCTTTTGAATGAAAAGGCTCCATGAAATATTTGCATCAATTTAAAGGAATTTTATTTGCAACATACTTTTCATGAATTTATCACTCACCACTTCCCTAGTCAGTTTAATTGACCCAATTTGAGCATTAGCGTGGGTATCTGCAAAAGTAAGTGCTACTTGTTGTGTCAGTGTTACAGAACTGATCAACATCCCGTGATTAAGTGTTATTCGATTTCGATTACTACTGAAAATCGACAAGCTCTTTTAACCACAATTGCGCATTCAATTAACTGAGTCTTGAGTACTTACCTGCGGTCAAAACAATCTCCCAAGTCAATGGCTCGGTGGGCGGGTTCGGGTTTCAATAGTTGTCTTTTGTATTTATAGTGGGGAACGTTGCATATAACACAACGAAATGACGCTGTGTAGAAGTGGAGTGCATGCCAGAAGAGGAAGAAAAATGCAGTACTGACAATATTTATCACAACGCCTCAAGTAAGTTGTATCTATATAACTCTTGTAATTAGCTTAAATTATCTGAAAAAAATAACTGCTACATGTTGGGAAGAAAAAGCAGTACTTAAAATTCTCAGGAATACTTCACAAATCAATATTATTGACCAAACTTGAGAATCAGCTTGATCATCTACTTAATAAGTGCTACTTGTTGGGGTAGGGTGAGACATAATCAACTTGATTTATATGAAGTGATCTTCCGATTAGTACTGGAAATTGTCAATATGTTTTAAATGCTTTAATTTTCGGGTGTTTTTTTTCTGGATTCCAACAAAAACACTCAATTAAGATTGAACTTGTCGGAAAACTTCCTCAAACATAAGCACTAACTCTTGATATAATGAAGTAAGTGCTCTATGTTGGGGTAGATTTAAAGACACCTAACTTCAAAAATGTCGAAATGAGATCATGGTAAAACTATTAATTTGAATTCAACTTACTTCTTCCCCTGAAACTTGGTCACAAGAATATGGTTTGCCTTTCTAAATGTTCTCTTTTCCTCTTTGTGTTCTATTTTTAATGAGTTTATCACTAGCCATATCCCAAGTCAGTATAATTGACCCAACTTGAGCATTAGCTTGGATATCTGCAAAAGTAAGTGCTACTTGTTGGGGAAGTGTTACAGACCTGATCAACATCCCGTAATAAAGTCCTATTCCATTCCGATTACTACTGATAATCGACAAGATCTTTATATCTCTGATTAAAATGTTTCTATTTGAATTTTCATGCGTTCTTTTCTGGATTCCAACAAGTACACACAAGCAAGATTGAACTTGTCGGAAAACTTACTCAAACATAAGCACTAACTCTTGATATAATGAAGTAAGTGCTCTTTGTTGGGGTAGATTTAAAGACACCTAACTTCAAAAATGTCGAAATAAGATCATGGTAAAACTATAAATTTCAATTCAACTTACTTCTTCCCCTGAAACTTGGTCACAAGAATATGGTTTGCCTTTCTAAATGTTCTCTCTTCCTCTGTGAGTTTTATTTTTAATGAGTTTATCACTAGCCAATTCCCAAGTCAGTATAATTGACCCAACTTGAGCATTAGCTTGGATATCTGGAAAAGTAAGTGCTACTTGTTGGGGCAGTGTTACAGACCTGATCAACATCCCGTAATAAAGTCATATTCTATTCTGACTACTACTGAAATTCGACAAGATCTTTTTATCTCTGATTAAAATGTTTCTATTTGAATTTTCATGTTTTTTTTTCTGGATTCCATCAAGCACACTCAAGCAAGATCAAACTTGTCGGAAAATGTCCTCAAACATAAGCACTAACTCTTGATATAATATAGTAAGTGCTCTTTGTTGGGGTACATTTAATGACACTTAACTTCAAAAATGTAGAAATGAGATCATGAAACCCTTGGAATTATAGTTCAACTTAGGATGTTTTTTTTCCTCGTGTTCTTCTCCTTAATGTTCAATTGCGTTTTTTCAAAAGCGTTGTCACCAAAAAACTCAAACAATGGCGCTGCCTTGCGTTTGCTAAAGAAGCCGGTGCTACATATTGGTGTATTTTGAATGAAAAGGCTCCAAAAAATATTTGCATCAATTTAAAGGAATTTTATTTGCAACATCCTTTTCATGAATTTATCACTCGCCACTTCCCTAGTCAGTATAATTGACCCAACTTGAGCATTAGCTTGGGTATCTGCAAAAGTAAGTGCTACTTGTTGGGTCAGTGTTACAGACCTATTCAACATCCCGTAATAAAATCATATTCTATTCTGACTACTACTGAAATTCGACGAGATATTTTTGTCTCTGATTAAAATGTTTCTATTTGAATTTTCATGTCTTCTTTTCTGGATTCCAACAAGTACACACAAGCAAGATTGAACTTGTCGGAAAACTTACTCAAACATAAGCACTAACTCTTGATATAATGAAGTAAGTGCTCTTTGTTGGGGTAGATTTAATGACACCTAACTTCAAAAACGTGTCTTTTGAATGAAAAGGCTCCATGAAATATTTGCATCAATTTAAAGGAATTTTATTTGCAACATACTTTTCATGAATTTATCACTCACCACTTCCCTAGTCAGTTTAATTGACCCAATTTGAGCATTAGCGTGGGTATCTGCAAAAGTAAGTGCTACTTGTTGTGTCAGTGTTACAGAACTGATCAACATCCCGTGATTAAGTGTTATTCGATTTCGATTACTACTGAAAATCGACAAGCTCTTTTAACCACAATTGCGCATTCAATTAACTGAGTCTTGAGTACTTACCTGAGGTCAAAACAATCTCCCAAGTCAATGGCTCGGTGGGCGGGTTCGGGTTTCAATAGTTGTCTTTTGTATTTATAGTGGGGAACGTTGCATATAACACAACGAAATGACGCTGTGTAGAAGTGGAGTGCATGCCAGAAGAGGAAGAAAAATGCAGTACTGACAATATTTATCACAACGCCTCAAGTAAGTTGTATCTATATAACTCTTGTAATTAGCTTAAATTATCTGAAAAAAATAACTGCTACATGTTGGGAAGAAAAAGCAGTACTTAAAATTCTCAGGAATACTTCACAAATCAATATTATTGACCAAACTTGAGAATCAGCTTGATCATCTACTTAATAAGTGCTACTTGTTGGGGTAGGGTGAGACATAATCAACTTGATTTATATGAAGTGATCTTCCGATTAGTACTGGAAATTGTCAATATGTTTTAAATGCTTTAATTTTCGGGTGTTTTTTTTCTGGATTCCAACAAAAACACTCAATTAAGATTGAACTTGTCGGAAAACTTCCTCAAACATAAGCACTAACTCTTGATATAATGAAGTAAGTGCTCTATGTTGGGGTAGATTTAAAGACACCTAACTTCAAAAATGTCGAAATGAGATCATGGTAAAACTATTAATTTGAATTCAACTTACTTCTTCCCCTGAAACTTGGTCACAAGAATATGGTTTGCCTGTCTAAATGTTCTCTTTTCCTCTTTGTGTTCTATTTTTAATGAGTTTATCACTAGCCATATCCCAAGTCAGTATAATTGACCCAACTTGAGCATTAGCTTGGATATCTGCAAAAGTAAGTGCTACTTGTTGGGGAAGTGTTACAGACCTGATCAACATCCCGTAATAAAGTCCTATTCCATTCCGATTACTACTGATAATCGACAAGATCTTTATATCTCTGATTAAAATGTTTCTATTTGAATTTTCATGCGTTCTTTTCTGGATTCCAACAAGTACACACAAGCAAGATTGAACTTGTGGGAAAACTTACTCAAACATAAGCACTAACTCTTGATATAATGAAGTAAGTGCTCTTTGTTGGGGTAGATTTAAAGACACCTAACTTCAAAAATGTCGAAATAAGATCATGGTAAAACTATAAATTTCAATTCAACTTACTTCTTCCCCTGAAACTTGGTCACAAGAATATGGTTTGCCTTTCTAAATGTTCTCTTTTCCTCTGTGAGTTTTATTTTTAATGAGTTTATCACTAGCCAATTCCCAAGTCAGTATAATTGACCCAACTTGAGCATTAGCTTGGATATCTGGAAAAGTAAGTGCTACTTGTTGGGGCAGTGTTACAGACCTGATCAACATCCCGTAATAAAGTCATATTCTATTCTGAATACTACTGAAATTCGACAAGATCTTTTTATCTCTGATTAAAATGTTTCTATTTGAATTTTCATGTTTTTTTTCTGGATTCCATCAAGCACACTCAAGCAAGATCAAACTTGTCGGAAAATGTCCTCAAACATAAGCACTAACTCTTGATATAATATAGTAAGTGCTCTTTGTTGGGGTACATTTAATGACACTTAACTTCAAAAATGTAGAAATGCGATCATGAAACCCTTGGAATTATAGTTCAACTTAGGATGTTTTTTTTCCTCGTGTTCTTCTCCTAAATGTTCAATTGCATTTTTTCAAATGCGTTGTCACCAAAAAACTCAAACAATGGCGCTGCCTTGCGTTTGCTAAAGAAGCCGGTGCTACATATTGGTGTATTTTGAATGAAAAGGCTCCAAAAAATATTTGCATCAATTTAAAGGAATTTTATTTGCAACATCCTTTTCATGAATTTATCACTCGCCACTTCCCTAGTCAGTATAATTGACCCAACTAGAGCATTTGCTTGGGTATCTGCAAAAGTAAGTGCTACTTGTTGGGTCAGTGTTACAGACCTATTCAACATCCCGTAATAAAATCATAATCTATTCTGACTACTACTGAAATTCGACGAGATATTTTTGTCTCTGATTAAAATGTTTCTATTTGAATTTTCATGTCTTCTTTTCTGGATTCCAACAAGTACACACAAGCAAGATTGAACTTGTCCGAAAACTTACTCAAACATAAGCACTAACTCTTGATATAATGAAGTAAGTGCTCTTTGTTGGGGTAGATTTAAAGACACCTAACTTCAAAAATGTGTCTTTTGAATAAAAAGGCTCCATGAAATATTTGCATCAATTTAAAGGAATTTTATTTGCAACATCCTTTTCATGAATTTATCACTCGCCACTTCCCTAGTCAGTATAATTGACCCAACTAGAGCATTAGCTTGGGTATCTGCAAAAGTAAGTGCTACTTGTTGGGTCAGTGTTACAGACCTGATGAACATCCCGCATTAAAATCATATTCTATTCTGACTACTACTGAAATTCGACGAAATATTTTTATCTCTGATTAAAATGTTTCTATTTGAATTTTCATGTCTTCTTTTCTGGATAACAACAAGTACACACAAGCAAGATTGAACTTGTCGGAAAACTTACTCAAACATAAGCACTAACTCTTGATATAATGAAGTAAGTGCTCTTTGTTGGGGTAGACTTAATGACACCTAACTTCAAAAATGTCGAAATGAGATCATGGTAAAACTATAAATTTGACTTCAACTTACTTCTTCCCCTGTAACTTGGTCACAGGCATATGATTTGCCTTTCTAAATGTTTTTTCCTCCTCTTCGTGTTCTATTTTTAATGAGTTCATCACTAGCCAATTCCAAAGTCAGTATAATTGACCCAACTTGAGCATTAGCTTGGATATCTTTAAAAGTAAGTGCTACTTGTTGGGGAAGTGTTACAGACCTGATCAACATCCCGTAATAAAGTCCTATTCCATTCCGATTACTACTGATAATCGACAAGATCTTTATATCTCTGATTAAAATGTTTCTATTTGAATTTTCATGCGTTCTTTTCTGGATTCCATCAAGCACACTCAAGCAAGATTGAACTTGTCGGAAAACTTACTCAAACATAAGCACTAACTCTTGATATAATGAAGTAAGTGCTCTTTGTTGGGGTAGATTTAAAGACACCTAACTTCAAAAATGTCGAAATAAGATCATGGTAAAACTATAAATTTCAATTCAACTTACTTCTTCCCCTGAAACTTGGTCACAAGAATATGGTTTGCCTTTCTAAATGTTCTCTCTTCCTCTGTGAGTTTTATTTTTAATGAGTTTATCACTAGCCAATTCCCAAGTCAGTATAATTGACCCAACTTGAGCATTAGCTTGGATATCTGGAAAAGTAAGTGCTACTTGTTGGGGCAGTGTTACAGACCTGATCAACATCCCGTAATAAAGTCATATTCTATTCTGACTACTACTGAAATTCGACAAGATCTTTTTATCTCTGATTAAAATGTTTCTATTTGAATTTTCATGTTTTTTTTTCTGGATTCCATCAAGCACACTCAAGCAAGATCAAACTTGTCGGAAAATGTCCTCAAACATAAGCACTAACTCTTGATATAATATAGTAAGTGCTCTTTGTTGGGGTACATTTAATGACACTTAACTTCAAAAATGTAGAAATGAGATCATGAAACCCTTGGAATTATAGTTCAACTTAGGATGTTTTTTTTCCTCGTGTTCTTCTCCTTAATGTTCAATTGCGTTTTTTCAAAAGCGTTGTCACCAAAAAACTCAAACAATGGCGCTGCCTTGCGTTTGCTAAAGAAGCCGGTGCTACATATTGGTGTATTTTGAATGAAAAGGCTCCAAAAAATATTTGCATCAATTTAAAGGAATTTTATTTGCAACATCCTTTTCATGAATTTATCACTCGCCACTTCCCTAGTCAGTATAATTGACCCAACTTGAGCATTAGCTTGGGTATCTGCAAAAGTAAGTGCTACTTGTTGGGTCAGTGTTACAGACCTATTCAACATCCCGTAATAAAATCATATTCTATTCTGACTACTACTGAAATTCGACGAGATATTTTTGTCTCTGATTAAAATGTTTCTATTTGAATTTTCATGTCTTCTTTTCTGGATTCCAACAAGTACACACAAGCAAGATTGAACTTGTCGGAAAACTTACTCAAACATAAGCACTAACTCTTGATATAATGAAGTAAGTGCTCTTTGTTGGGGTAGATTTAATGACACCTAACTTCAAAAACGTGTCTTTTGAATGAAAAGGCTCCATGAAATATTTGCATCAATTTAAAGGAATTTTATTTGCAACATACTTTTCATGAATTTATCACTCACCACTTCCCTAGTCAGTTTAATTGACCCAATTTGAGCATTAGCGTGGGTATCTGCAAAAGTAAGTGCTACTTGTTGTGTCAGTGTTACAGAACTGATCAACATCCCGTGATTAAGTGTTATTCGATTTCGATTACTACTGAAAATCGACAAGCTCTTTTAACCACAATTGCGCATTCAATTAACTGAGTCTTGAGTACTTACCTGAGGTCAAAACAATCTCCCAAGTCAATGGCTCGGTGGGCGGGTTCGGGTTTCAATAGTTGTCTTTTGTATTTATAGTGGGGAACGTTGCATATAACACAACGAAATGACGCTGTGTAGAAGTGGAGTGCATGCCAGAAGAGGAAGAAAAATGCAGTACTGACAATATTTATCACAACGCCTCAAGTAAGTTGTATCTATATAACTCTTGTAATTAGCTTAAATTATCTGAAAAAAATAACTGCTACATGTTGGGAAGAAAAAGCAGTACTTAAAATTCTCAGGAATACTTCACAAATCAATATTATTGACCAAACTTGAGAATCAGCTTGATCATCTACTTAATAAGTGCTACTTGTTGGGGTAGGGTGAGACATAATCAACTTGATTTATATGAAGTGATCTTCCGATTAGTACTGGAAATTGTCAATATGTTTTAAATGCTTTAATTTTCGGGTGTTTTTTTTCTGGATTCCAACAAAAACACTCAATTAAGATTGAACTTGTCGGAAAACTTCCTCAAACATAAGCACTAACTCTTGATATAATGAAGTAAGTGCTCTATGTTGGGGTAGATTTAAAGACACCTAACTTCAAAAATGTCGAAATGAGATCATGGTAAAACTATTAATTTGAATTCAACTTACTTCTTCCCCTGAAACTTGGTCACAAGAATATGGTTTGCCTTTCTAAATGTTCTCTTTTCCTCTTTGTGTTCTATTTTTAATGAGTTTATCACTAGCCATATCCCAAGTCAGTATAATTGACCCAACTTGAGCATTAGCTTGGATATCTGCAAAAGTAAGTGCTACTTGTTGGGGAAGTGTTACAGACCTGATCAACATCCCGTAATAAAGTCCTATTCCATTCCGATTACTACTGATAATCGACAAGATCTTTATATCTCTGATTAAAATGTTTCTATTTGAATTTTCATGCGTTCTTTTCTGGATTCCAACAAGTACACACAAGCAAGATTGAACTTGTCGGAAAACTTACTCAAACATAAGCACTAACTCTTGATATAATGAAGTAAGTGCTCTTTGTTGGGGTAGATTTAAAGACACCTAACTTCAAAAATGTCGAAATAAGATCATGGTAAAACTATAAATTTCAATTCAACTTACTTCTTCCCCTGAAACTTGGTCACAAGAATATGGTTTGCCTTTCTAAATGTTCTCTCTTCCTCTGTGAGTTTTATTTTTAATGAGTTTATCACTAGCCAATTCCCAAGTCAGTATAATTGACCCAACTTGAGCATTAGCTTGGATATCTGGAAAAGTAAGTGCTACTTGTTGGGGCAGTGTTACAGACCTGATCAACATCCCGTAATAAAGTCATATTCTATTCTGACTACTACTGAAATTCGACAAGATCTTTTTATCTCTGATTAAAATGTTTCTATTTGAATTTTCATGTTTTTTTTTCTGGATTCCATCAAGCACACTCAAGCAAGATCAAACTTGTCGGAAAATGTCCTCAAACATAAGCACTAACTCTTGATATAATATAGTAAGTGCTCTTTGTTGGGGTACATTTAATGACACTTAACTTCAAAAATGTAGAAATGAGATCATGAAACCCTTGGAATTATAGTTCAACTTAGGATGTTTTTTTTCCTCGTGTTCTTCTCCTTAATGTTCATTTGCGTTTTTTCAAAAGCGTTGTCACCAAAAAACTCAAACAATGGCGCTGCCTTGCGTTTGCTAAAGAAGCCGGTGCTACATATTGGTGTATTTTGAATGAAAAGGCTCCAAAAAATATTTGCATCAATTTAAAGGAATTTTATTTGCAACATCCTTTTCATGAATTTATCACTCGCCACTTCCCTAGTCAGTATAATTGACCCAACTTGAGCATTAGCTTGGGTATCTGCAAAAGTAAGTGCTACTTGTTGGGTCAGTGTTACAGACCTATTCAACATCCCGTAATAAAATCATATTCTATTCTGACTACTACTGAAATTCGACGATATTTTTATCTCTGATTAAAATGTTTCTATTTGAATTTTCATGTCTTCTTTTCTGGATTCCAACAAGTACACACAAGCAAGATTGAACTTGTCGGAAAACTTACTCAAACATAAGCACTAACTCTTGATATAATGAAGTAAGTGCTCTTTGTTGGGGTAGATTTAATGACACCTAACTTCAAAAATGTGTCTTTTGAATGAAAAGGCTCCATGAAATATTTGCATCAATTTAAAGGAATTTTATTTGCAACATACTTTTCATGAATTTATCACTCACCACTTCCCTAGTCAGTTTAATTGACCCAATTTGAGCATTAGCGTGGGTATCTGCAAAAGTAAGTGCTACTTGTTGTGTCAGTGTTACAGAACTGATCAACATCCCGTGATTAAGTGTTATTCGATTTCGATTACTACTGAAAATCGACAAGCTCTTTTAACCACAATTGCGCATTCAATTAACTGAGTCTTGAGTACTTACCTGCGGTCAAAACAATCTCCCAAGTCAATGGCTCGGTGGGCGGGTTCGGGTTTCAATAGTTGTCTTTTGTATTTATAGTGGGGAACGTTGCATATAACACAACGAAATGACGCTGTGTAGAAGTGGAGTGCATGCCAGAAGAGGAAGAAAAATGCAGTACTGACAATATTTATCACAACGCCTCAAGTAAGTTGTATCTATATAACTCTTGTAATTAGCTTAAATTATCTGAAAAAAATAACTGCTACATGTTGGGAAGAAAAAGCAGTACTTAAAATTCTCAGGAATACTTCACAAATCAATATTATTGACCAAACTTGAGAATCAGCTTGATCATCTACTTAATAAGTGCTACTTGTTGGGGTAGGGTGAGACATAATCAACTTGATTTATATGAAGTGATCTTCCGATTAGTACTGGAAATTGTCAATATGTTTTAAATGCTTTAATTTTCGGGTGTTTTTTTTCTGGATTCCAACAAAAACACTCAATTAAGATTGAACTTGTCGGAAAACTTCCTCAAACATAAGCACTAACTCTTGATATAATGAAGTAAGTGCTCTATGTTGGGGTAGATTTAAAGACACCTAACTTCAAAAATGTCGAAATGAGATCATGGTAAAACTATTAATTTGAATTCAACTTACTTCTTCCCCTGAAACTTGGTCACAAGAATATGGTTTGCCTTTCTAAATGTTCTCTTTTCCTCTTTGTGTTCTATTTTTAATGAGTTTATCACTAGCCATATCCCAAGTCAGTATAATTGACCCAACTTGAGCATTAGCTTGGATATCTGCAAAAGTAAGTGCTACTTGTTGGGGAAGTGTTACAGACCTGATCAACATCCCGTAATAAAGTCCTATTCCATTCCGATTACTACTGATAATCGACAAGATCTTTATATCTCTGATTAAAATGTTTCTATTTGAATTTTCATGCGTTCTTTTCTGGATTCCAACAAGTACACACAAGCAAGATTGAACTTGTCGGAAAACTTACTCAAACATAAGCACTAACTCTTGATATAATGAAGTAAGTGCTCTTTGTTGGGGTAGATTTAAAGACACCTAACTTCAAAAATGTCGAAATAAGATCATGGTAAAACTATAAATTTCAATTCAACTTACTTCTTCCCCTGAAACTTGGTCACAAGAATATGGTTTGCCTTTCTAAATGTTCTCTCTTCCTCTGTGAGTTTTATTTTTAATGAGTTTATCACTAGCCAATTCCCAAGTCAGTATAATTGACCCAACTTGAGCATTAGCTTGGATATCTGGAAAAGTAAGTGCTACTTGTTGGGGCAGTGTTACAGACCTGATCAACATCCCGTAATAAAGTCATATTCTATTCTGACTACTACTGAAATTCGACAAGATCTTTTTATCTCTGATTAAAATGTTTCTATTTGAATTTTCATGTTTTTTTTTCTGGATTCCATCAAGCACACTCAAGCAAGATCAAACTTGTCGGAAAATGTCCTCAAACATAAGCACTAACTCTTGATATAATATAGTAAGTGCTCTTTGTTGGGGTACATTTAATGACACTTAACTTCAAAAATGTAGAAATGAGATCATGAAACCCTTGGAATTATAGTTCAACTTAGGATGTTTTTTTTCCTCGTGTTCTTCTCCTTAATGTTCAATTGCGTTTTTTCAAAAGCGTTGTCACCAAAAAACTCAAACAATGGCGCTGCCTTGCGTTTGCTAAAGAAGCCGGTGCTACATATTGGTGTATTTTGAATGAAAAGGCTCCAAAAAATATTTGCATCAATTTAAAGGAATTTTATTTGCAACATCCTTTTCATGAATTTATCACTCGCCACTTCCCTAGTCAGTATAATTGACCCAACTTGAGCATTAGCTTGGGTATCTGCAAAAGTAAGTGCTACTTGTTGGGTCAGTGTTACAGACCTATTCAACATCCCGTAATAAAATCATATTCTATTCTGACTACTACTGAAATTCGACGAGATATTTTTGTCTCTGATTAAAATGTTTCTATTTGAATTTTCATGTCTTCTTTTCTGGATTCCAACAAGTACACACAAGCAAGATTGAACTTGTCGGAAAACTTACTCAAACATAAGCACTAACTCTTGATATAATGAAGTAAGTGCTCTTTGTTGGGGTAGATTTAATGACACCTAACTTCAAAAACGTGTCTTTTGAATGAAAAGGCTCCATGAAATATTTGCATCAATTTAAAGGAATTTTATTTGCAACATACTTTTCATGAATTTATCACTCACCACTTCCCTAGTCAGTTTAATTGACCCAATTTGAGCATTAGCGTGGGTATCTGCAAAAGTAAGTGCTACTTGTTGTGTCAGTGTTACAGAACTGATCAACATCCCGTGATTAAGTGTTATTCGATTTCGATTACTACTGAAAATCGACAAGCTCTTTTAACCACAATTGCGCATTCAATTAACTGAGTCTTGAGTACTTACCTGAGGTCAAAACAATCTCCCAAGTCAATGGCTCGGTGGGCGGGTTCGGGTTTCAATAGTTGTCTTTTGTATTTATAGTGGGGAACGTTGCATATAACACAACGAAATGACGCTGTGTAGAAGTGGAGTGCATGCCAGAAGAGGAAGAAAAATGCAGTACTGACAATATTTATCACAACGCCTCAAGTAAGTTGTATCTATATAACTCTTGTAATTAGCTTAAATTATCTGAAAAAAATAACTGCTACATGTTGGGAAGAAAAAGCAGTACTTAAAATTCTCAGGAATACTTCACAAATCAATATTATTGACCAAACTTGAGAATCAGCTTGATCATCTACTTAATAAGTGCTACTTGTTGGGGTAGGGTGAGACATAATCAACTTGATTTATATGAAGTGATCTTCCGATTAGTACTGGAAATTGTCAATATGTTTTAAATGCTTTAATTTTCGGGTGTTTTTTTTCTGGATTCCAACAAAAACACTCAATTAAGATTGAACTTGTCGGAAAACTTCCTCAAACATAAGCACTAACTCTTGATATAATGAAGTAAGTGCTCTATGTTGGGGTAGATTTAAAGACACCTAACTTCAAAAATGTCGAAATGAGATCATGGTAAAACTATTAATTTGAATTCAACTTACTTCTTCCCCTGAAACTTGGTCACAAGAATATGGTTTGCCTTTCTAAATGTTCTCTTTTCCTCTTTGTGTTCTATTTTTAATGAGTTTATCACTAGCCATATCCCAAGTCAGTATAATTGACCCAACTTGAGCATTAGCTTGGATATCTGCAAAAGTAAGTGCTACTTGTTGGGGAAGTGTTACAGACCTGATCAACATCCCGTAATAAAGTCCTATTCCATTCCGATTACTACTGATAATCGACAAGATCTTTATATCTCTGATTAAAATGTTTCTATTTGAATTTTCATGCGTTCTTTTCTGGATTCCAACAAGTACACACAAGCAAGATTGAACTTGTCGGAAAACTTACTCAAACATAAGCACTAACTCTTGATATAATGAAGTAAGTGCTCTTTGTTGGGGTAGATTTAAAGACACCTAACTTCAAAAATGTCGAAATAAGATCATGGTAAAACTATAAATTTCAATTCAACTTACTTCTTCCCCTGAAACTTGGTCACAAGAATATGGTTTGCCTTTCTAAATGTTCTCTCTTCCTCTGTGAGTTTTATTTTTAATGAGTTTATCACTAGCCAATTCCCAAGTCAGTATAATTGACCCAACTTGAGCATTAGCTTGGATATCTGGAAAAGTAAGTGCTACTTGTTGGGGCAGTGTTACAGACCTGATCAACATCCCGTAATAAAGTCATATTCTATTCTGACTACTACTGAAATTCGACAAGATCTTTTTATCTCTGATTAAAATGTTTCTATTTGAATTTTCATGTTTTTTTTTCTGGATTCCATCAAGCACACTCAAGCAAGATCAAACTTGTCGGAAAATGTCCTCAAACATAAGCACTAACTCTTGATATAATATAGTAAGTGCTCTTTGTTGGGGTACATTTAATGACACTTAACTTCAAAAATGTAGAAATGAGATCATGAAACCCTTGGAATTATAGTTCAACTTAGGATGTTTTTTTTCCTCGTGTTCTTCTCCTTAATGTTCATTTGCGTTTTTTCAAAAGCGTTGTCACCAAAAAACTCAAACAATGGCGCTGCCTTGCGTTTGCTAAAGAAGCCGGTGCTACATATTGGTGTATTTTGAATGAAAAGGCTCCAAAAAATATTTGCATCAATTTAAAGGAATTTTATTTGCAACATCCTTTTCATGAATTTATCACTCGCCACTTCCCTAGTCAGTATAATTGACCCAACTTGAGCATTAGCTTGGGTATCTGCAAAAGTAAGTGCTACTTGTTGGGTCAGTGTTACAGACCTATTCAACATCCCGTAATAAAATCATATTCTATTCTGACTACTACTGAAATTCGACGAGATATTTTTATCTCTGATTAAAATGTTTCTATTTGAATTTTCATGTCTTCTTTTCTGGATTCCAACAAGTACACACAAGCAAGATTGAACTTGTCGGAAAACTTACTCAAACATAAGCACTAACTCTTGATATAATGAAGTAAGTGCTCTTTGTTGGGGTAGATTTAATGACACCTAACTTCAAAAATGTGTCTTTTGAATGAAAAGGCTCCATGAAATATTTGCATCAATTTAAAGGAATTTTATTTGCAACATACTTTTCATGAATTTATCACTCACCACTTCCCTAGTCAGTTTAATTGACCCAATTTGAGCATTAGCGTGGGTATCTGCAAAAGTAAGTGCTACTTGTTGTGTCAGTGTTACAGAACTGATCAACATCCCGTGATTAAGTGTTATTCGATTTCGATTACTACTGAAAATCGACAAGCTCTTTTAACCACAATTGCGCATTCAATTAACTGAGTCTTGAGTACTTACCTGCGGTCAAAACAATCTCCCAAGTCAATGGCTCGGTGGGCGGGTTCGGGTTTCAATAGTTGTCTTTTGTATTTATAGTGGGGAACGTTGCATATAACACAACGAAATGACGCTGTGTAGAAGTGGAGTGCATGCCAGAAGAGGAAGAAAAATGCAGTACTGACAATATTTATCACAACGCCTCAAGTAAGTTGTATCTATATAACTCTTGTAATTAGCTTAAATTATCTGAAAAAAATAACTGCTACATGTTGGGAAGAAAAAGCAGTACTTAAAATTCTCAGGAATACTTCACAAATCAATATTATTGACCAAACTTGAGAATCAGCTTGATCATCTACTTAATAAGTGCTACTTGTTGGGGTAGGGTGAGACATAATCAACTTGATTTATATGAAGTGATCTTCCGATTAGTACTGGAAATTGTCAATATGTTTTAAATGCTTTAATTTTCGGGTGTTTTTTTTCTGGATTCCAACAAAAACACTCAATTAAGATTGAACTTGTCGGAAAACTTCCTCAAACATAAGCACTAACTCTTGATATAATGAAGTAAGTGCTCTATGTTGGGGTAGATTTAAAGACACCTAACTTCAAAAATGTCGAAATGAGATCATGGTAAAACTATTAATTTGAATTCAACTTACTTCTTCCCCTGAAACTTGGTCACAAGAATATGGTTTGCCTTTCTAAATGTTCTCTTTTCCTCTTTGTGTTCTATTTTTAATGAGTTTATCACTAGCCATATCCCAAGTCAGTATAATTGACCCAACTTGAGCATTAGCTTGGATATCTGCAAAAGTAAGTGCTACTTGTTGGGGAAGTGTTACAGACCTGATCAACATCCCGTAATAAAGTCCTATTCCATTCCGATTACTACTGATAATCGACAAGATCTTTATATCTCTGATTAAAATGTTTCTATTTGAATTTTCATGCGTTCTTTTCTGGATTCCAACAAGTACACACAAGCAAGATTGAACTTGTCGGAAAACTTACTCAAACATAAGCACTAACTCTTGATATAATGAAGTAAGTGCTCTTTGTTGGGGTAGATTTAAAGACACCTAACTTCAAAAATGTCGAAATAAGATCATGGTAAAACTATAAATTTCAATTCAACTTACTTCTTCCCCTGAAACTTGGTCACAAGAATATGGTTTGCCTTTCTAAATGTTCTCTCTTCCTCTGTGAGTTTTATTTTTAATGAGTTTATCACTAGCCAATTCCCAAGTCAGTATAATTGACCCAACTTGAGCATTAGCTTGGATATCTGGAAAAGTAAGTGCTACTTGTTGGGGCAGTGTTACAGACCTGATCAACATCCCGTAATAAAGTCATATTCTATTCTGACTACTACTGAAATTCGACAAGATCTTTTTATCTCTGATTAAAATGTTTCTATTTGAATTTTCATGTTTTTTTTTCTGGATTCCATCAAGCACACTCAAGCAAGATCAAACTTGTCGGAAAATGTCCTCAAACATAAGCACTAACTCTTGATATAATATAGTAAGTGCTCTTTGTTGGGGTACATTTAATGACACTTAACTTCAAAAATGTAGAAATGAGATCATGAAACCCTTGGAATTATAGTTCAACTTAGGATGTTTTTTTTCCTCGTGTTCTTCTCCTTAATGTTCAATTGCGTTTTTTCAAAAGCGTTGTCACCAAAAAACTCAAACAATGGCGCTGCCTTGCGTTTGCTAAAGAAGCCGGTGCTACATATTGGTGTATTTTGAATGAAAAGGCTCCAAAAAATATTTGCATCAATTTAAAGGAATTTTATTTGCAACATCCTTTTCATGAATTTATCACTCGCCACTTCCCTAGTCAGTATAATTGACCCAACTTGAGCATTAGCTTGGGTATCTGCAAAAGTAAGTGCTACTTGTTGGGTCAGTGTTACAGACCTATTCAACATCCCGTAATAAAATCATATTCTATTCTGACTACTACTGAAATTCGACGAGATATTTTTGTCTCTGATTAAAATGTTTCTATTTGAATTTTCATGTCTTCTTTTCTGGATTCCAACAAGTACACACAAGCAAGATTGAACTTGTCGGAAAACTTACTCAAACATAAGCACTAACTCTTGATATAATGAAGTAAGTGCTCTTTGTTGGGGTAGATTTAATGACACCTAACTTCAAAAACGTGTCTTTTGAATGAAAAGGCTCCATGAAATATTTGCATCAATTTAAAGGAATTTTATTTGCAACATACTTTTCATGAATTTATCACTCACCACTTCCCTAGTCAGTTTAATTGACCCAATTTGAGCATTAGCGTGGGTATCTGCAAAAGTAAGTGCTACTTGTTGTGTCAGTGTTACAGAACTGATCAACATCCCGTGATTAAGTGTTATTCGATTTCGATTACTACTGAAAATCGACAAGCTCTTTTAACCACAATTGCGCATTCAATTAACTGAGTCTTGAGTACTTACCTGAGGTCAAAACAATCTCCCAAGTCAATGGCTCGGTGGGCGGGTTCGGGTTTCAATAGTTGTCTTTTGTATTTATAGTGGGGAACGTTGCATATAACACAACGAAATGACGCTGTGTAGAAGTGGAGTGCATGCCAGAAGAGGAAGAAAAATGCAGTACTGACAATATTTATCACAACGCCTCAAGTAAGTTGTATCTATATAACTCTTGTAATTAGCTTAAATTATCTGAAAAAAATAACTGCTACATGTTGGGAAGAAAAAGCAGTACTTAAAATTCTCAGGAATACTTCACAAATCAATATTATTGACCAAACTTGAGAATCAGCTTGATCATCTACTTAATAAGTGCTACTTGTTGGGGTAGGGTGAGACATAATCAACTTGATTTATATGAAGTGATCTTCCGATTAGTACTGGAAATTGTCAATATGTTTTAAATGCTTTAATTTTCGGGTGTTTTTTTTCTGGATTCCAACAAAAACACTCAATTAAGATTGAACTTGTCGGAAAACTTCCTCAAACATAAGCACTAACTCTTGATATAATGAAGTAAGTGCTCTATGTTGGGGTAGATTTAAAGACACCTAACTTCAAAAATGTCGAAATGAGATCATGGTAAAACTATTAATTTGAATTCAACTTACTTCTTCCCCTGAAACTTGGTCACAAGAATATGGTTTGCCTGTCTAAATGTTCTCTTTTCCTCTTTGTGTTCTATTTTTAATGAGTTTATCACTAGCCATATCCCAAGTCAGTATAATTGACCCAACTTGAGCATTAGCTTGGATATCTGCAAAAGTAAGTGCTACTTGTTGGGGAAGTGTTACAGACCTGATCAACATCCCGTAATAAAGTCCTATTCCATTCCGATTACTACTGATAATCGACAAGATCTTTATATCTCTGATTAAAATGTTTCTATTTGAATTTTCATGCGTTCTTTTCTGGATTCCAACAAGTACACACAAGCAAGATTGAACTTGTGGGAAAACTTACTCAAACATAAGCACTAACTCTTGATATAATGAAGTAAGTGCTCTTTGTTGGGGTAGATTTAAAGACACCTAACTTCAAAAATGTCGAAATAAGATCATGGTAAAACTATAAATTTCAATTCAACTTACTTCTTCCCCTGAAACTTGGTCACAAGAATATGGTTTGCCTTTCTAAATGTTCTCTTTTCCTCTGTGAGTTTTATTTTTAATGAGTTTATCACTAGCCAATTCCCAAGTCAGTATAATTGACCCAACTTGAGCATTAGCTTGGATATCTGGAAAAGTAAGTGCTACTTGTTGGGGCAGTGTTACAGACCTGATCAACATCCCGTAATAAAGTCATATTCTATTCTGAATACTACTGAAATTCGACAAGATCTTTTTATCTCTGATTAAAATGTTTCTATTTGAATTTTCATGTTTTTTTTCTGGATTCCATCAAGCACACTCAAGCAAGATCAAACTTGTCGGAAAATGTCCTCAAACATAAGCACTAACTCTTGATATAATATAGTAAGTGCTCTTTGTTGGGGTACATTTAATGACACTTAACTTCAAAAATGTAGAAATGCGATCATGAAACCCTTGGAATTATAGTTCAACTTAGGATGTTTTTTTTCCTCGTGTTCTTCTCCTAAATGTTCAATTGCATTTTTTCAAATGCGTTGTCACCAAAAAACTCAAACAATGGCGCTGCCTTGCGTTTGCTAAAGAAGCCGGTGCTACATATTGGTGTATTTTGAATGAAAAGGCTCCAAAAAATATTTGCATCAATTTAAAGGAATTTTATTTGCAACATCCTTTTCATGAATTTATCACTCGCCACTTCCCTAGTCAGTATAATTGACCCAACTAGAGCATTTGCTTGGGTATCTGCAAAAGTAAGTGCTACTTGTTGGGTCAGTGTTACAGACCTATTCAACATCCCGTAATAAAATCATAATCTATTCTGACTACTACTGAAATTCGACGAGATATTTTTGTCTCTGATTAAAATGTTTCTATTTGAATTTTCATGTCTTCTTTTCTGGATTCCAACAAGTACACACAAGCAAGATTGAACTTGTCCGAAAACTTACTCAAACATAAGCACTAACTCTTGATATAATGAAGTAAGTGCTCTTTGTTGGGGTAGATTTAAAGACACCTAACTTCAAAAATGTGTCTTTTGAATAAAAAGGCTCCATGAAATATTTGCATCAATTTAAAGGAATTTTATTTGCAACATCCTTTTCATGAATTTATCACTCGCCACTTCCCTAGTCAGTATAATTGACCCAACTAGAGCATTAGCTTGGGTATCTGCAAAAGTAAGTGCTACTTGTTGGGTCAGTGTTACAGACCTGATGAACATCCCGCATTAAAATCATATTCTATTCTGACTACTACTGAAATTCGACGAAATATTTTTATCTCTGATTAAAATGTTTCTATTTGAATTTTCATGTCTTCTTTTCTGGATAACAACAAGTACACACAAGCAAGATTGAACTTGTCGGAAAACTTACTCAAACATAAGCACTAACTCTTGATATAATGAAGTAAGTGCTCTTTGTTGGGGTAGACTTAATGACACCTAACTTCAAAAATGTCGAAATGAGATCATGGTAAAACTATAAATTTGACTTCAACTTACTTCTTCCCCTGTAACTTGGTCACAGGCATATGATTTGCCTTTCTAAATGTTTTTTCCTCCTCTTCGTGTTCTATTTTTAATGAGTTCATCACTAGCCAATTCCAAAGTCAGTATAATTGACCCAACTTGAGCATTAGCTTGGATATCTTTAAAAGTAAGTGCTACTTGTTGGGGCAGTGTTACAGACCTGATCAACATCCCGTAATAAAGTCATATTCTATTCTGACTACTACTGAAATTCCACGGGATATTTTTATCTCTGATTAAAATGTTTCTTTTTGAATTTTCATTTTTTTTTCTGGATTCCATCAAGCACACTCAAGCAAGATTGAACTTGTCGGAAAACTTACTCAAACATAAGCACTAACTCTTGATATAATGAAGTAAGTGCTCTTTGTTGGGGTAGATTTAAAGACACCTAACTTCAAAAATGTCGAAATAAGATCATGGTAAAACTATAAATTTCAATTCAACTTACTTCTTCCCCTGAAACTTGGTCACAAGAATATGGTTTGCCTTTCTAAATGTTCTCTCTTCCTCTGTGAGTTTTATTTTTAATGAGTTTATCACTAGCCAATTCCCAAGTCAGTATAATTGACCCAACTTGAGCATTAGCTTGGATATCTGGAAAAGTAAGTGCTACTTGTTGGGGCAGTGTTACAGACCTGATCAACATCCCGTAATAAAGTCATATTCTATTCTGACTACTACTGAAATTCGACAAGATCTTTTTATCTCTGATTAAAATGTTTCTATTTGAATTTTCATGTTTTTTTTTTCTGGATTCCATCAAGCACACTCAAGCAAGATCAAACTTGTCGGAAAATGTCCTCAAACATAAGCACTAACTCTTGATATAATATAGTAAGTGCTCTTTGTTGGGGTACATTTAATGACACTTAACTTCAAAAATGTAGAAATGAGATCATGAAACCCTTGGAATTATAGTTCAACTTAGGATGTTTTTTTTCCTCGTGTTCTTCTCCTTAATGTTCAATTGCGTTTTTTCAAAAGCGTTGTCACCAAAAAACTCAAACAATGGCGCTGCCTTGCGTTTGCTAAAGAAGCCGGTGCTACATATTGGTGTATTTTGAATGAAAAGGCTCCAAAAAATATTTGCATCAATTTAAAGGAATTTTATTTGCAACATCCTTTTCATGAATTTATCACTCGCCACTTCCCTAGTCAGTATAATTGACCCAACTTGAGCATTAGCTTGGGTATCTGCAAAAGTAAGTGCTACTTGTTGGGTCAGTGTTACAGACCTATTCAACATCCCGTAATAAAATCATATTCTATTCTGACTACTACTGAAATTCGACGAGATATTTTTATCTCTGATTAAAATGTTTCTATTTGAATTTTCATGTCTTCTTTTCTGGATTCCAACAAGTACACACAAGCAAGATTGAACTTGTCGGAAAACTTACTCAAACATAAGCACTAACTCTTGATATAATGAAGTAAGTGCTCTTTGTTGGGGTAGATTTAATGACACCTAACTTCAAAAACGTGTCTTTTGAATGAAAAGGCTCCATGAAATATTTGCATCAATTTAAAGGAATTTTATTTGCAACATACTTTTCATGAATTTATCACTCACCACTTCCCTAGTCAGTTTAATTGACCCAATTTGAGCATTAGCGTGGGTATCTGCAAAAGTAAGTGCTACTTGTTGTGTCAGTGTTACAGAACTGATCAACATCCCGTGATTAAGTGTTATTCGATTTCGATTACTACTGAAAATCGACAAGCTCTTTTAACCACAATTGCGCATTCAATTAACTGAGTCTTGAGTACTTACCTGAGGTCAAAACAATCTCCCAAGTCAATGGCTCGGTGGGCGGGTTCGGGTTTCAATAGTTGTCTTTTGTATTTATAGTGGGGAACGTTGCATATAACACAACGAAATGACGCTGTGTAGAAGTGGAGTGCATGCCAGAAGAGGAAGAAAAATGCAGTACTGACAATATTTATCACAACGCCTCAAGTAAGTTGTATCTATATAACTCTTGTAATTAGCTTAAATTATCTGAAAAAAATAACTGCTACATGTTGGGAAGAAAAAGCAGTACTTAAAATTCTCAGGAATACTTCACAAATCAATATTATTGACCAAACTTGAGAATCAGCTTGATCATCTACTTAATAAGTGCTACTTGTTGGGGTAGGGTGAGACATAATCAACTTGATTTATATGAAGTGATCTTCCGATTAGTACTGGAAATTGTCAATATGTTTTAAATGCTTTAATTTTCGGGTGTTTTTTTTCTGGATTCCAACAAAAACACTCAATTAAGATTGAACTTGTCGGAAAACTTCCTCAAACATAAGCACTAACTCTTGATATAATGAAGTAAGTGCTCTATGTTGGGGTAGATTTAAAGACACCTAACTTCAAAAATGTCGAAATGAGATCATGGTAAAACTATAAATTTGAATTCAACTTACTTCTTCCCCTGAAACTTGGTCACAAGAATATGGTTTGCCTTTCTAAATGTTCTCTTTTCCTCTTTGTGTTCTATTTTTAATGAGTTTATCACTAGCCATATCCCAAGTCAGTATAATTGACCCAACTTGAGCATTAGCTTGGATATCTGCAAAAGTAAGTGCTACTTGTTGGGGAAGTGTTACAGACCTGATCAACATCCCGTAATAAAGTCCTATTCCATTCCGATTACTACTGATAATCGACAAGATCTTTATATCTCTGATTAAAATGTTTCTATTTGAATTTTCATGCGTTCTTTTCTGGATTCCAACAAGTACACACAAGCAAGATTGAACTTGTCGGAAAACTTACTCAAACATAAGCACTAACTCTTGATATAATGAAGTAAGTGCTCTTTGTTGGGGTAGATTTAAAGACACCTAACTTCAAAAATGTCGAAATAAGATCATGGTAAAACTATAAATTTCAATTCAACTTACTTCTTCCCCTGAAACTTGGTCACAAGAATATGGTTTGCCTTTCTAAATGTTCTCTCTTCCTCTGTGAGTTTTATTTTTAATGAGTTTATCACTAGCCAATTCCCAAGTCAGTATAATTGACCCAACTTGAGCATTAGCTTGGATATCTGGAAAAGTAAGTGCTACTTGTTGGGGCAGTGTTACAGACCTGATCAACATCCCGTAATAAAGTCATATTCTATTCTGACTACTACTGAAATTCGACAAGATCTTTTTATCTCTGATTAAAATGTTTCTATTTGAATTTTCATGTTTTTTTTTCTGGATTCCATCAAGCACACTCAAGCAAGATCAAACTTGTCGGAAAATGTCCTCAAACATAAGCACTAACTCTTGATATAATATAGTAAGTGCTCTTTGTTGGGGTACATTTAATGACACTTAACTTCAAAAATGTAGAAATGAGATCATGAAACCCTTGGAATTATAGTTCAACTTAGGATGTTTTTTTTCCTCGTGTTCTTCTCCTTAATGTTCAATTGCGTTTTTTCAAAAGCGTTGTCACCAAAAAACTCAAACAATGGCGCTGCCTTGCGTTTGCTAAAGAAGCCGGTGCTACATATTGGTGTATTTTGAATGAAAAGGCTCCAAAAAATATTTGCATCAATTTAAAGGAATTTTATTTGCAACATCCTTTTCATGAATTTATCACTCGCCACTTCCCTAGTCAGTATAATTGACCCAACTTGAGCATTAGCTTGGGTATCTGCAAAAGTAAGTGCTACTTGTTGGGTCAGTGTTACAGACCTATTCAACATCCCGTAATAAAATCATATTCTATTCTGACTACTACTGAAATTCGACGAGATATTTTTGTCTCTGATTAAAATGTTTCTATTTGAATTTTCATGTCTTCTTTTCTGGATTCCAACAAGTACACACAAGCAAGATTGAACTTGTCGGAAAACTTACTCAAACATAAGCACTAACTCTTGATATAATGAAGTAAGTGCTCTTTGTTGGGGTAGATTTAATGACACCTAACTTCAAAAACGTGTCTTTTGAATGAAAAGGCTCCATGAAATATTTGCATCAATTTAAAGGAATTTTATTTGCAACATACTTTTCATGAATTTATCACTCACCACTTCCCTAGTCAGTTTAATTGACCCAATTTGAGCATTAGCGTGGGTATCTGCAAAAGTAAGTGCTACTTGTTGTGTCAGTGTTACAGAACTGATCAACATCCCGTGATTAAGTGTTATTCGATTTCGATTACTACTGAAAATCGACAAGCTCTTTTAACCACAATTGCGCATTCAATTAACTGAGTCTTGAGTACTTACCTGAGGTCAAAACAATCTCCCAAGTCAATGGCTCGGTGGGCGGGTTCGGGTTTCAATAGTTGTCTTTTGTATTTATAGTGGGGAACGTTGCATATAACACAACGAAATGACGCTGTGTAGAAGTGGAGTGCATGCCAGAAGAGGAAGAAAAATGCAGTACTGACAATATTTATCACAACGCCTCAAGTAAGTTGTATCTATATAACTCTTGTAATTAGCTTAAATTATCTGAAAAAAATAACTGCTACATGTTGGGAAGAAAAAGCAGTACTTAAAATTCTCAGGAATACTTCACAAATCAATATTATTGACCAAACTTGAGAATCAGCTTGATCATCTACTTAATAAGTGCTACTTGTTGGGGTAGGGTGAGACATAATCAACTTGATTTATATGAAGTGATCTTCCGATTAGTACTGGAAATTGTCAATATGTTTTAAATGCTTTAATTTTCGGGTGTTTTTTTTCTGGATTCCAACAAAAACACTCAATTAAGATTGAACTTGTCGGAAAACTTCCTCAAACATAAGCACTAACTCTTGATATAATGAAGTAAGTGCTCTATGTTGGGGTAGATTTAAAGACACCTAACTTCAAAAATGTCGAAATGAGATCATGGTAAAACTATTAATTTGAATTCAACTTACTTCTTCCCCTGAAACTTGGTCACAAGAATATGGTTTGCCTTTCTAAATGTTCTCTTTTCCTCTTTGTGTTCTATTTTTAATGAGTTTATCACTAGCCATATCCCAAGTCAGTATAATTGACCCAACTTGAGCATTAGCTTGGATATCTGCAAAAGTAAGTGCTACTTGTTGGGGAAGTGTTACAGACCTGATCAACATCCCGTAATAAAGTCCTATTCCATTCCGATTACTACTGATAATCGACAAGATCTTTATATCTCTGATTAAAATGTTTCTATTTGAATTTTCATGCGTTCTTTTCTGGATTCCAACAAGTACACACAAGCAAGATTGAACTTGTCGGAAAACTTACTCAAACATAAGCACTAACTCTTGATATAATGAAGTAAGTGCTCTTTGTTGGGGTAGATTTAAAGACACCTAACTTCAAAAATGTCGAAATAAGATCATGGTAAAACTATAAATTTCAATTCAACTTACTTCTTCCCCTGAAACTTGGTCACAAGAATATGGTTTGCCTTTCTAAATGTTCTCTCTTCCTCTGTGAGTTTTATTTTTAATGAGTTTATCACTAGCCAATTCCCAAGTCAGTATAATTGACCCAACTTGAGCATTAGCTTGGATATCTGGAAAAGTAAGTGCTACTTGTTGGGGCAGTGTTACAGACCTGATCAACATCCCGTAATAAAGTCATATTCTATTCTGACTACTACTGAAATTCGACAAGATCTTTTTATCTCTGATTAAAATGTTTCTATTTGAATTTTCATGTTTTTTTTTCTGGATTCCATCAAGCACACTCAAGCAAGATCAAACTTGTCGGAAAATGTCCTCAAACATAAGCACTAACTCTTGATATAATATAGTAAGTGCTCTTTGTTGGGGTACATTTAATGACACTTAACTTCAAAAATGTAGAAATGAGATCATGAAACCCTTGGAATTATAGTTCAACTTAGGATGTTTTTTTTCCTCGTGTTCTTCTCCTTAATGTTCATTTGCGTTTTTTCAAAAGCGTTGTCACCAAAAAACTCAAACAATGGCGCTGCCTTGCGTTTGCTAAAGAAGCCGGTGCTACATATTGGTGTATTTTGAATGAAAAGGCTCCAAAAAATATTTGCATCAATTTAAAGGAATTTTATTTGCAACATCCTTTTCATGAATTTATCACTCGCCACTTCCCTAGTCAGTATAATTGACCCAACTTGAGCATTAGCTTGGGTATCTGCAAAAGTAAGTGCTACTTGTTGGGTCAGTGTTACAGACCTATTCAACATCCCGTAATAAAATCATATTCTATTCTGACTACTACTGAAATTCGACGATATTTTTATCTCTGATTAAAATGTTTCTATTTGAATTTTCATGTCTTCTTTTCTGGATTCCAACAAGTACACACAAGCAAGATTGAACTTGTCGGAAAACTTACTCAAACATAAGCACTAACTCTTGATATAATGAAGTAAGTGCTCTTTGTTGGGGTAGATTTAATGACACCTAACTTCAAAAATGTGTCTTTTGAATGAAAAGGCTCCATGAAATATTTGCATCAATTTAAAGGAATTTTATTTGCAACATACTTTTCATGAATTTATCACTCACCACTTCCCTAGTCAGTTTAATTGACCCAATTTGAGCATTAGCGTGGGTATCTGCAAAAGTAAGTGCTACTTGTTGTGTCAGTGTTACAGAACTGATCAACATCCCGTGATTAAGTGTTATTCGATTTCGATTACTACTGAAAATCGACAAGCTCTTTTAACCACAATTGCGCATTCAATTAACTGAGTCTTGAGTACTTACCTGCGGTCAAAACAATCTCCCAAGTCAATGGCTCGGTGGGCGGGTTCGGGTTTCAATAGTTGTCTTTTGTATTTATAGTGGGGAACGTTGCATATAACACAACGAAATGACGCTGTGTAGAAGTGGAGTGCATGCCAGAAGAGGAAGAAAAATGCAGTACTGACAATATTTATCACAACGCCTCAAGTAAGTTGTATCTATATAACTCTTGTAATTAGCTTAAATTATCTGAAAAAAATAACTGCTACATGTTGGGAAGAAAAAGCAGTACTTAAAATTCTCAGGAATACTTCACAAATCAATATTATTGACCAAACTTGAGAATCAGCTTGATCATCTACTTAATAAGTGCTACTTGTTGGGGTAGGGTGAGACATAATCAACTTGATTTATATGAAGTGATCTTCCGATTAGTACTGGAAATTGTCAATATGTTTTAAATGCTTTAATTTTCGGGTGTTTTTTTTCTGGATTCCAACAAAAACACTCAATTAAGATTGAACTTGTCGGAAAACTTCCTCAAACATAAGCACTAACTCTTGATATAATGAAGTAAGTGCTCTATGTTGGGGTAGATTTAAAGACACCTAACTTCAAAAATGTCGAAATGAGATCATGGTAAAACTATTAATTTGAATTCAACTTACTTCTTCCCCTGAAACTTGGTCACAAGAATATGGTTTGCCTTTCTAAATGTTCTCTTTTCCTCTTTGTGTTCTATTTTTAATGAGTTTATCACTAGCCATATCCCAAGTCAGTATAATTGACCCAACTTGAGCATTAGCTTGGATATCTGCAAAAGTAAGTGCTACTTGTTGGGGAAGTGTTACAGACCTGATCAACATCCCGTAATAAAGTCCTATTCCATTCCGATTACTACTGATAATCGACAAGATCTTTATATCTCTGATTAAAATGTTTCTATTTGAATTTTCATGCGTTCTTTTCTGGATTCCAACAAGTACACACAAGCAAGATTGAACTTGTCGGAAAACTTACTCAAACATAAGCACTAACTCTTGATATAATGAAGTAAGTGCTCTTTGTTGGGGTAGATTTAAAGACACCTAACTTCAAAAATGTCGAAATAAGATCATGGTAAAACTATAAATTTCAATTCAACTTACTTCTTCCCCTGAAACTTGGTCACAAGAATATGGTTTGCCTTTCTAAATGTTCTCTCTTCCTCTGTGAGTTTTATTTTTAATGAGTTTATCACTAGCCAATTCCCAAGTCAGTATAATTGACCCAACTTGAGCATTAGCTTGGATATCTGGAAAAGTAAGTGCTACTTGTTGGGGCAGTGTTACAGACCTGATCAACATCCCGTAATAAAGTCATATTCTATTCTGACTACTACTGAAATTCGACAAGATCTTTTTATCTCTGATTAAAATGTTTCTATTTGAATTTTCATGTTTTTTTTTCTGGATTCCATCAAGCACACTCAAGCAAGATCAAACTTGTCGGAAAATGTCCTCAAACATAAGCACTAACTCTTGATATAATATAGTAAGTGCTCTTTGTTGGGGTACATTTAATGACACTTAACTTCAAAAATGTAGAAATGAGATCATGAAACCCTTGGAATTATAGTTCAACTTAGGATGTTTTTTTTCCTCGTGTTCTTCTCCTTAATGTTCAATTGCGTTTTTTCAAAAGCGTTGTCACCAAAAAACTCAAACAATGGCGCTGCCTTGCGTTTGCTAAAGAAGCCGGTGCTACATATTGGTGTATTTTGAATGAAAAGGCTCCAAAAAATATTTGCATCAATTTAAAGGAATTTTATTTGCAACATCCTTTTCATGAATTTATCACTCGCCACTTCCCTAGTCAGTATAATTGACCCAACTTGAGCATTAGCTTGGGTATCTGCAAAAGTAAGTGCTACTTGTTGGGTCAGTGTTACAGACCTATTCAACATCCCGTAATAAAATCATATTCTATTCTGACTACTACTGAAATTCGACGAGATATTTTTGTCTCTGATTAAAATGTTTCTATTTGAATTTTCATGTCTTCTTTTCTGGATTCCAACAAGTACACACAAGCAAGATTGAACTTGTCGGAAAACTTACTCAAACATAAGCACTAACTCTTGATATAATGAAGTAAGTGCTCTTTGTTGGGGTAGATTTAATGACACCTAACTTCAAAAACGTGTCTTTTGAATGAAAAGGCTCCATGAAATATTTGCATCAATTTAAAGGAATTTTATTTGCAACATACTTTTCATGAATTTATCACTCACCACTTCCCTAGTCAGTTTAATTGACCCAATTTGAGCATTAGCGTGGGTATCTGCAAAAGTAAGTGCTACTTGTTGTGTCAGTGTTACAGAACTGATCAACATCCCTTGATTAAGTGTTATTCGATTTCGATTACTACTGAAAATCGACAAGCTCTTTTAACCACAATTGCGCATTCAATTAACTGAGTCTTGAGTACTTACCTGAGGTCAAAACAATCTCCCAAGTCAATGGCTCGGTGGGCGGGTTCGGGTTTCAATAGTTGTCTTTTGTATTTATAGTGGGGAACGTTGCATATAACACAACGAAATGACGCTGTGTAGAAGTGGAGTGCATGCCAGAAGAGGAAGAAAAATGCAGTACTGACAATATTTATCACAACGCCTCAAGTAAGTTGTATCTATATAACTCTTGTAATTAGCTTAAATTATCTGAAAAAAATAACTGCTACATGTTGGGAAGAAAAAGCAGTACTTAAAATTCTCAGGAATACTTCACAAATCAATATTATTGACCAAACTTGAGAATCAGCTTGATCATCTACTTAATAAGTGCTACTTGTTGGGGTAGGGTGAGACATAATCAACTTGATTTATATGAAGTGATCTTCCGATTAGTACTGGAAATTGTCAATATGTTTTAAATGCTTTAATTTTCGGGTGTTTTTTTTCTGGATTCCAACAAAAACACTCAATTAAGATTGAACTTGTCGGAAAACTTCCTCAAACATAAGCACTAACTCTTGATATAATGAAGTAAGTGCTCTATGTTGGGGTAGATTTAAAGACACCTAACTTCAAAAATGTCGAAATGAGATCATGGTAAAACTATTAATTTGAATTCAACTTACTTCTTCCCCTGAAACTTGGTCACAAGAATATGGTTTGCCTTTCTAAATGTTCTCTTTTCCTCTTTGTGTTCTATTTTTAATGAGTTTATCACTAGCCATATCCCAAGTCAGTATAATTGACCCAACTTGAGCATTAGCTTGGATATCTGCAAAAGTAAGTGCTACTTGTTGGGGAAGTGTTACAGACCTGATCAACATCCCGTAATAAAGTCCTATTCCATTCCGATTACTACTGATAATCGACAAGATCTTTATATCTCTGATTAAAATGTTTCTATTTGAATTTTCATGCCTTCTTTTCTGGATTCCAACAAGTACACACAAGCAAGATTGAACTTGTCGGAAAACTTACTCAAACATAAGCACTAACTCTTGATATAATGAAGTAAGTGCTCTTTGTTGGGGTAGATTTAAAGACACCTAACTTCAAAAATGTCGAAATAAGATCATGGTAAAACTATAAATTTCAATTCAACTTACTTCTTCCCCTGAAACTTGGTCACAAGAATATGGTTTGCCTTTCTAAAGGTTCTCTTTTCCTCTGTGAGTTTTATTTTTAATGAGTTTATCACTAGCCAATTCCCAAAGCAGTATAATTGACCCAACTTGAGCATTATCTTGGATATCTGGAAAAGTAAGTGCTACTTGTTGGGGCAGTGTTACAGACCTGATCAACATCCCGTAATAAAGTCATATTCTATTCTGAATACTACTGAAATTCGACAAGATCTTTTTATCTCTGATTAAAATGTTTCTATTTGAATTTTCATGTTTTTTTTTCTGGATTCCATCAAGCACACTCAAGCAAGATCAAACTTGTCGGAAAATGTCCTCAAACATAAGCACTAACTCTTGATATAATATAGTAAGTGCTCTTTGTTGGGGTACATTTAATGACACTTAACTTCAAAAATGTAGAAATGAGATCATGAAACCCTTGGAATTATAGTTCAACTTAGGATGTTTTTTTTCCTCGTGTTCTTCTCCTTAATGTTCAATTGCGTTTTTTCAAAAGCGTTGTCACCAAAAAACTCAAACAATGGCGCTGCCTTGCGTTTGCTAAAGAAGCCGGTGCTACATATTGGTGTATTTTGAATGAAAAGGCTCCAAAAAATATTTGCATCAATTTAAAGGAATTTTATTTGCAACATCCTTTTCATGAATTTATCACTCGCCACTTCCCTAGTCAGTATAATTGACCCAACTTGAGCATTAGCTTGGGTATCTGCAAAAGTAAGTGCTACTTGTTGGGTCAGTGTTACAGACCTATTCAACATCCCGTAATAAAATCATATTCTATTCTGACTACTACTGAAATTCGACGAGATATTTTTGTCTCTGATTAAAATGTTTCTATTTGAATTTTCATGTCTTCTTTTCTGGATTCCAACAAGTACACACAAGCAAGATTGAACTTGTCGGAAAACTTACTCAAACATAAGCACTAACTCTTGATATAATGAAGTAAGTGCTCTTTGTTGGGGTAGATTTAATGACACCTAACTTCAAAAACGTGTCTTTTGAATGAAAAGGCTCCATGAAATATTTGCATCAATTTAAAGGAATTTTATTTGCAACATACTTTTCATGAATTTATCACTCACCACTTCCCTAGTCAGTTTAATTGACCCAATTTGAGCATTAGCGTGGGTATCTGCAAAAGTAAGTGCTACTTGTTGTGTCAGTGTTACAGAACTGATCAACATCCCGTGATTAAGTGTTATTCGATTTCGATTACTACTGAAAATCGACAAGCTCTTTTAACCACAATTGCGCATTCAATTAACTGAGTCTTGAGTACTTACCTGAGGTCAAAACAATCTCCCAAGTCAATGGCTCGGTGGGCGGGTTCGGGTTTCAATAGTTGTCTTTTGTATTTATAGTGGGGAACGTTGCATATAACACAACGAAATGACGCTGTGTAGAAGTGGAGTGCATGCCAGAAGAGGAAGAAAAATGCAGTACTGACAATATTTATCACAACGCCTCAAGTAAGTTGTATCTATATAACTCTTGTAATTAGCTTAAATTATCTGAAAAAAATAACTGCTACATGTTGGGAAGAAAAAGCAGTACTTAAAATTCTCAGGAATACTTCACAAATCAATATTATTGACCAAACTTGAGAATCAGCTTGATCATCTACTTAATAAGTGCTACTTGTTGGGGTAGGGTGAGACATAATCAACTTGATTTATATGAAGTGATCTTCCGATTAGTACTGGAAATTGTCAATATGTTTTAAATGCTTTAATTTTCGGGTGTTTTTTTTCTGGATTCCAACAAAAACACTCAATTAAGATTGAACTTGTCGGAAAACTTCCTCAAACATAAGCACTAACTCTTGATATAATGAAGTAAGTGCTCTATGTTGGGGTAGATTTAAAGACACCTAACTTCAAAAATGTCGAAATGAGATCATGGTAAAACTATTAATTTGAATTCAACTTACTTCTTCCCCTGAAACTTGGTCACAAGAATATGGTTTGCCTTTCTAAATGTTCTCTTTTCCTCTTTGTGTTCTATTTTTAATGAGTTTATCACTAGCCATATCCCAAGTCAGTATAATTGACCCAACTTGAGCATTAGCTTGGATATCTGCAAAAGTAAGTGCTACTTGTTGGGGAAGTGTTACAGACCTGATCAACATCCCGTAATAAAGTCCTATTCCATTCCGATTACTACTGATAATCGACAAGATCTTTATATCTCTGATTAAAATGTTTCTATTTGAATTTTCATGCGTTCTTTTCTGGATTCCAACAAGTACACACAAGCAAGATTGAACTTGTCGGAAAACTTACTCAAACATAAGCACTAACTCTTGATATAATGAAGTAAGTGCTCTTTGTTGGGGTAGATTTAAAGACACCTAACTTCAAAAATGTCGAAATAAGATCATGGTAAAACTATAAATTTCAATTCAACTTACTTCTTCCCCTGAAACTTGGTCACAAGAATATGGTTTGCCTTTCTAAATGTTCTCTCTTCCTCTGTGAGTTTTATTTTTAATGAGTTTATCACTAGCCAATTCCCAAGTCAGTATAATTGACCCAACTTGAGCATTAGCTTGGATATCTGGAAAAGTAAGTGCTACTTGTTGGGGCAGTGTTACAGACCTGATCAACATCCCGTAATAAAGTCATATTCTATTCTGACTACTACTGAAATTCGACAAGATCTTTTTATCTCTGATTAAAATGTTTCTATTTGAATTTTCATGTTTTTTTTTCTGGATTCCATCAAGCACACTCAAGCAAGATCAAACTTGTCGGAAAATGTCCTCAAACATAAGCACTAACTCTTGATATAATATAGTAAGTGCTCTTTGTTGGGGTACATTTAATGACACTTAACTTCAAAAATGTAGAAATGAGATCATGAAACCCTTGGAATTATAGTTCAACTTAGGATGTTTTTTTTCCTCGTGTTCTTCTCCTTAATGTTCATTTGCGTTTTTTCAAAAGCGTTGTCACCAAAAAACTCAAACAATGGCGCTGCCTTGCGTTTGCTAAAGAAGCCGGTGCTACATATTGGTGTATTTTGAATGAAAAGGCTCCAAAAAATATTTGCATCAATTTAAAGGAATTTTATTTGCAACATCCTTTTCATGAATTTATCACTCGCCACTTCCCTAGTCAGTATAATTGACCCAACTTGAGCATTAGCTTGGGTATCTGCAAAAGTAAGTGCTACTTGTTGGGTCAGTGTTACAGACCTATTCAACATCCCGTAATAAAATCATATTCTATTCTGACTACTACTGAAATTCGACGATATTTTTATCTCTGATTAAAATGTTTCTATTTGAATTTTCATGTCTTCTTTTCTGGATTCCAACAAGTACACACAAGCAAGATTGAACTTGTCGGAAAACTTACTCAAACATAAGCACTAACTCTTGATATAATGAAGTAAGTGCTCTTTGTTGGGGTAGATTTAATGACACCTAACTTCAAAAATGTGTCTTTTGAATGAAAAGGCTCCATGAAATATTTGCATCAATTTAAAGGAATTTTATTTGCAACATACTTTTCATGAATTTATCACTCACCACTTCCCTAGTCAGTTTAATTGACCCAATTTGAGCATTAGCGTGGGTATCTGCAAAAGTAAGTGCTACTTGTTGTGTCAGTGTTACAGAACTGATCAACATCCCGTGATTAAGTGTTATTCGATTTCGATTACTACTGAAAATCGACAAGCTCTTTTAACCACAATTGCGCATTCAATTAACTGAGTCTTGAGTACTTACCTGCGGTCAAAACAATCTCCCAAGTCAATGGCTCGGTGGGCGGGTTCGGGTTTCAATAGTTGTCTTTTGTATTTATAGTGGGGAACGTTGCATATAACACAACGAAATGACGCTGTGTAGAAGTGGAGTGCATGCCAGAAGAGGAAGAAAAATGCAGTACTGACAATATTTATCACAACGCCTCAAGTAAGTTGTATCTATATAACTCTTGTAATTAGCTTAAATTATCTGAAAAAAATAACTGCTACATGTTGGGAAGAAAAAGCAGTACTTAAAATTCTCAGGAATACTTCACAAATCAATATTATTGACCAAACTTGAGAATCAGCTTGATCATCTACTTAATAAGTGCTACTTGTTGGGGTAGGGTGAGACATAATCAACTTGATTTATATGAAGTGATCTTCCGATTAGTACTGGAAATTGTCAATATGTTTTAAATGCTTTAATTTTCGGGTGTTTTTTTTCTGGATTCCAACAAAAACACTCAATTAAGATTGAACTTGTCGGAAAACTTCCTCAAACATAAGCACTAACTCTTGATATAATGAAGTAAGTGCTCTATGTTGGGGTAGATTTAAAGACACCTAACTTCAAAAATGTCGAAATGAGATCATGGTAAAACTATTAATTTGAATTCAACTTACTTCTTCCCCTGAAACTTGGTCACAAGAATATGGTTTGCCTTTCTAAATGTTCTCTTTTCCTCTTTGTGTTCTATTTTTAATGAGTTTATCACTAGCCATATCCCAAGTCAGTATAATTGACCCAACTTGAGCATTAGCTTGGATATCTGCAAAAGTAAGTGCTACTTGTTGGGGAAGTGTTACAGACCTGATCAACATCCCGTAATAAAGTCCTATTCCATTCCGATTACTACTGATAATCGACAAGATCTTTATATCTCTGATTAAAATGTTTCTATTTGAATTTTCATGCGTTCTTTTCTGGATTCCAACAAGTACACACAAGCAAGATTGAACTTGTCGGAAAACTTACTCAAACATAAGCACTAACTCTTGATATAATGAAGTAAGTGCTCTTTGTTGGGGTAGATTTAAAGACACCTAACTTCAAAAATGTCGAAATAAGATCATGGTAAAACTATAAATTTCAATTCAACTTACTTCTTCCCCTGAAACTTGGTCACAAGAATATGGTTTGCCTTTCTAAATGTTCTCTCTTCCTCTGTGAGTTTTATTTTTAATGAGTTTATCACTAGCCAATTCCCAAGTCAGTATAATTGACCCAACTTGAGCATTAGCTTGGATATCTGGAAAAGTAAGTGCTACTTGTTGGGGCAGTGTTACAGACCTGATCAACATCCCGTAATAAAGTCATATTCTATTCTGACTACTACTGAAATTCGACAAGATCTTTTTATCTCTGATTAAAATGTTTCTATTTGAATTTTCATGTTTTTTTTTCTGGATTCCATCAAGCACACTCAAGCAAGATCAAACTTGTCGGAAAATGTCCTCAAACATAAGCACTAACTCTTGATATAATATAGTAAGTGCTCTTTGTTGGGGTACATTTAATGACACTTAACTTCAAAAATGTAGAAATGAGATCATGAAACCCTTGGAATTATAGTTCAACTTAGGATGTTTTTTTTCCTCGTGTTCTTCTCCTTAATGTTCAATTGCGTTTTTTCAAAAGCGTTGTCACCAAAAAACTCAAACAATGGCGCTGCCTTGCGTTTGCTAAAGAAGCCGGTGCTACATATTGGTGTATTTTGAATGAAAAGGCTCCAAAAAATATTTGCATCAATTTAAAGGAATTTTATTTGCAACATCCTTTTCATGAATTTATCACTCGCCACTTCCCTAGTCAGTATAATTGACCCAACTTGAGCATTAGCTTGGGTATCTGCAAAAGTAAGTGCTACTTGTTGGGTCAGTGTTACAGACCTATTCAACATCCCGTAATAAAATCATATTCTATTCTGACTACTACTGAAATTCGACGAGATATTTTTGTCTCTGATTAAAATGTTTCTATTTGAATTTTCATGTCTTCTTTTCTGGATTCCAACAAGTACACACAAGCAAGATTGAACTTGTCGGAAAACTTACTCAAACATAAGCACTAACTCTTGATATAATGAAGTAAGTGCTCTTTGTTGGGGTAGATTTAATGACACCTAACTTCAAAAACGTGTCTTTTGAATGAAAAGGCTCCATGAAATATTTGCATCAATTTAAAGGAATTTTATTTGCAACATACTTTTCATGAATTTATCACTCACCACTTCCCTAGTCAGTTTAATTGACCCAATTTGAGCATTAGCGTGGGTATCTGCAAAAGTAAGTGCTACTTGTTGTGTCAGTGTTACAGAACTGATCAACATCCCTTGATTAAGTGTTATTCGATTTCGATTACTACTGAAAATCGACAAGCTCTTTTAACCACAATTGCGCATTCAATTAACTGAGTCTTGAGTACTTACCTGAGGTCAAAACAATCTCCCAAGTCAATGGCTCGGTGGGCGGGTTCGGGTTTCAATAGTTGTCTTTTGTATTTATAGTGGGGAACGTTGCATATAACACAACGAAATGACGCTGTGTAGAAGTGGAGTGCATGCCAGAAGAGGAAGAAAAATGCAGTACTGACAATATTTATCACAACGCCTCAAGTAAGTTGTATCTATATAACTCTTGTAATTAGCTTAAATTATCTGAAAAAAATAACTGCTACATGTTGGGAAGAAAAAGCAGTACTTAAAATTCTCAGGAATACTTCACAAATCAATATTATTGACCAAACTTGAGAATCAGCTTGATCATCTACTTAATAAGTGCTACTTGTTGGGGTAGGGTGAGACATAATCAACTTGATTTATATGAAGTGATCTTCCGATTAGTACTGGAAATTGTCAATATGTTTTAAATGCTTTAATTTTCGGGTGTTTTTTTTCTGGATTCCAACAAAAACACTCAATTAAGATTGAACTTGTCGGAAAACTTCCTCAAACATAAGCACTAACTCTTGATATAATGAAGTAAGTGCTCTATGTTGGGGTAGATTTAAAGACACCTAACTTCAAAAATGTCGAAATGAGATCATGGTAAAACTATTAATTTGAATTCAACTTACTTCTTCCCCTGAAACTTGGTCACAAGAATATGGTTTGCCTTTCTAAATGTTCTCTTTTCCTCTTTGTGTTCTATTTTTAATGAGTTTATCACTAGCCATATCCCAAGTCAGTATAATTGACCCAACTTGAGCATTAGCTTGGATATCTGCAAAAGTAAGTGCTACTTGTTGGGGAAGTGTTACAGACCTGATCAACATCCCGTAATAAAGTCCTATTCCATTCCGATTACTACTGATAATCGACAAGATCTTTATATCTCTGATTAAAATGTTTCTATTTGAATTTTCATGCCTTCTTTTCTGGATTCCAACAAGTACACACAAGCAAGATTGAACTTGTCGGAAAACTTACTCAAACATAAGCACTAACTCTTGATATAATGAAGTAAGTGCTCTTTGTTGGGGTAGATTTAAAGACACCTAACTTCAAAAATGTCGAAATAAGATCATGGTAAAACTATAAATTTCAATTCAACTTACTTCTTCCCCTGAAACTTGGTCACAAGAATATGGTTTGCCTTTCTAAAGGTTCTCTTTTCCTCTGTGAGTTTTATTTTTAATGAGTTTATCACTAGCCAATTCCCAAAGCAGTATAATTGACCCAACTTGAGCATTATCTTGGATATCTGGAAAAGTAAGTGCTACTTGTTGGGGCAGTGTTACAGACCTGATCAACATCCCGTAATAAAGTCATATTCTATTCTGAATACTACTGAAATTCGACAAGATCTTTTTATCTCTGATTAAAATGTTTCTATTTGAATTTTCATGTTTTTTTTTCTGGATTCCATCAAGCACACTCAAGCAAGATCAAACTTGTCGGAAAATGTCCTCAAACATAAGCACTAACTCTTGATATAATATAGTAAGTGCTCTTTGTTGGGGTACATTTAATGACACTTAACTTCAAAAATGTAGAAATGAGATCATGAAACCCTTGGAATTATAGTTCAACTTAGGATGTTTTTTTTCCTCGTGTTCTTCTCCTTAATGTTCAATTGCGTTTTTTCAAAAGCGTTGTCACCAAAAAACTCAAACAATGGCGCTGCCTTGCGTTTGCTAAAGAAGCCGGTGCTACATATTGGTGTATTTTGAATGAAAAGGCTCCAAAAAATATTTGCATCAATTTAAAGGAATTTTATTTGCAACATCCTTTTCATGAATTTATCACTCGCCACTTCCCTAGTCAGTATAATTGACCCAACTTGAGCATTAGCTTGGGTATTTGCAAAAGTAAGTGCTACTTGTTGGGTCAGTGTTACAGACCTATTCAACATCCCGTAATAAAATCATATTCTATTCTGACTACTACTGAAATTCGACGAGATATTTTTATCTCTGATTAAAATGTTTCTATTTGAATTTTCATGTCTTCTTTTCTGGATTCCAACAAGTACACACAAGCAAGATTGAACTTGTCGGAAAACTTACTCAAACATAAGCACTAACTCTTGATATAATGAAGTAAGTGCTCTTTGTTGGGGTAGATTTAATGACACCTAACTTCAAAAATGTGTCTTTTGAATGAAAGGGCTCCATGAAATATTTGCATCAATTTAAAGGAATTTTATTTGCAACATACTTTTCATGAATTTATCACTCACCACTTCCCTAGTCAGTTTAATTGACCCAATTTGAGCATTAGCGTGGGTATCTGCAAAAGTAAGTGCTACTTGTTGTGTCAGTGTTACAGAACTGATCAACATCCCTTGATTAAGTGTTATTCGATTTCGATTACTACTGAAAATCGACAAGCTCTTTTAACCACAATTGCGCATTCAATTAACTGAGTCTTGAGTACTTACCTGAGGTCAAAACAATCTCCCAAGTCAATGGCTCGGTGGGCGGGTTCGGGTTTCAATAGTTGTCTTTTGTATTTATAGTGGGGAACGTTGCATATAACACAACGAAATGACGCTGTGTAGAAGTGGAGTGCATGCCAGAAGAGGAAGAAAAATGCAGTACTGACAATATTTATCACAACGCCTCAAGTAAGTTGTATCTATATAACTCTTGTAATTAGCTTAAATTATCTGAAAAAAATAACTGCTACATGTTGGGAAGAAAAAGCAGTACTTAAAATTCTCAGGAATACTTCACAAATCAATATTATTGACCAAACTTGAGAATCAGCTTGATCATCTACTTAATAAGTGCTACTTGTTGGGGCAGGGTGAGACATAATCAACTTGATTTATATGAAGTGATCTTCCGATTAGTACTGGAAATTGTCAATATGTTTTAAATGCTTTAATTTTCGGGTGTTTTTTTTCTGGATTCCAACAAAAACACTCAATTAAGATTGAACTTGTCGGAAAACTTCCTCAAACATAAGCACTAACTCTTGATATAATGAAGTAAGTGCTCTATGTTGGGGTAGATTTAAAGACACCTAACTTCAAAAATGTCGAAATGAGATCATGGTAAAACTATAAATTTGAATTCAACTTACTTCTTCCCCTGAAACTTGGTCACAAGAATATGGTTTGCCTTTCTAAATGTTCTCTTTTCCTCTTTGTGTTCTATTTTTAATGAGTTTATCACTAGCCATATCCCAAGTCAGTATAATTGACCCAACTTGAGCATTAGCTTGGATATCTGCAAAAGTAAGTGCTACTTGTTGGGGAAGTGTTACAGACCTGATCAACATCCCGTAATAAAGTCCTATTCCATTCCGATTACTACTGATAATCGACAAGATCTTTATATCTCTGATTAAAATGTTTCTATTTGAATTTTCATGCGTTCTTTTCTGGATTCCAACAAGTACACACAAGCAAGATTGAACTTGTGGGAAAACTTACTCAAACATAAGCACTAACTCTTGATATAATGAAGTAAGTGCTCTTTGTTGGGGTAGATTTAAAGACACCTAACTTCAAAAATGTCGAAATAAGATCATGGTAAAACTATAAATTTCAATTCAACTTACTTCTTCCCCTGAAACTTGGTCACAAGAATATGGTTTGCCTTTCTAAATGTTCTCTTTTCCTCTGTGAGTTTTATTTTTAATGAGTTTATCACTAGCCAATTCCCAAGTCAGTATAATTGACCCAACTTGAGCATTATCTTGGATATCTGGAAAAGTAAGTGCTACTTGTTGGGGCAGTGTTACAGACCTGATCAACATCCCGTAATAAAGTCATATTCTATTCTGAATACTACTGAAATTCGACAAGATCTTTTTATCTCTGATTAAAATGTTTCTATTTGAATTTTCATGTTTTTTTTTCTGGATTCCATCAAGCACACTCAAGCAAGATCAAACTTGTCGGAAAATGTCCTCAAACATAAGCACTAACTCTTGATATAATATAGTAAGTGCTCTTTGTTGGGGTACATTTAATGACACTTAACTTCAAAAATGTAGAAATGAGATCATGAAACCCTTGGAATTATAGTTCAACTTAGGATGTTTTTTTTCCTCGTGTTCTTCTCCTTAATGTTCAATTGCGTTTTTTCAAAAGCGTTGTCACCAAAAAACTCAAACAATGGCGCTGCCTTGCGTTTGCTAAAGAAGCCGGTGCTACATATTGGTGTATTTTGAATGAAAAGGCTCCAAAAAATATTTGCATCAATTTAAAGGAATTTTATTTGCAACATCCTTTTCATGAATTTATCACTCGCCACTTCCCTAGTCAGTATAATTGACCCAACTTGAGCATTAGCTTGGGTATCTGCAAAAGTAAGTGCTACTTGTTGGGTCAGTGTTACAGACCTATTCAACATCCCGTAATAAAATCATATTCTATTCTGACTACTACTGAAATTCGACGAGATATTTTTATCTCTGATTAAAATGTTTCTATTTGAATTTTCATGTCTTCTTTTCTGGATTCCAACAAGTACACACAAGCAAGATTGAACTTGTCGGAAAACTTACTCAAACATAAGCACTAACTCTTGATATAATGAAGTAAGTGCTCTTTGTTGGGGTAGATTTAATGACACCTAACTTCAAAAATGTGTCTTTTGAATGAAAAGGCTCCATGAAATATTTGCATCAATTTAAAGGAATTTTATTTGCAACATACTTTTCATGAATTTATCACTCACCACTTCCCTAGTCAGTTTAATTGACCCAATTTGAGCATTAGCGTGGGTATCTGCAAAAGTAAGTGCTACTTGTTGTGTCAGTGTTACAGAACTGATCAACATCCCGTGATTAAGTGTTATTCGATTTCGATTACTACTGAAAATCGACAAGCTCTTTTAACCACAATTGCGCATTCAATTAACTGAGTCTTGAGTACTTACCTGCGGTCAAAACAATCTCCCAAGTCAATGGCTCGGTGGGCGGGTTCGGGTTTCAATAGTTGTCTTTTGTATTTATAGTGGGGAACGTTGCATATAACACAACGAAATGACGCTGTGTAGAAGTGGAGTGCATGCCAGAAGAGGAAGAAAAATGCAGTACTGACAATATTTATCACAACGCCTCAAGTAAGTTGTATCTATATAACTCTTGTAATTAGCTTAAATTATCTGAAAAAAATAACTGCTACATGTTGGGAAGAAAAAGCAGTACTTAAAATTCTCAGGAATACTTCACAAATCAATATTATTGACCAAACTTGAGAATCAGCTTGATCATCTACTTAATAAGTGCTACTTGTTGGGGTAGGGTGAGACATAATCAACTTGATTTATATGAAGTGATCTTCCGATTAGTACTGGAAATTGTCAATATGTTTTAAATGCTTTAATTTTCGGGTGTTTTTTTTCTGGATTCCAACAAAAACACTCAATTAAGATTGAACTTGTCGGAAAACTTCCTCAAACATAAGCACTAACTCTTGATATAATGAAGTAAGTGCTCTATGTTGGGGTAGATTTAAAGACACCTAACTTCAAAAATGTCGAAATGAGATCATGGTAAAACTATTAATTTGAATTCAACTTACTTCTTCCCCTGAAACTTGGTCACAAGAATATGGTTTGCCTTTCTAAATGTTCTCTTTTCCTCTTTGTGTTCTATTTTTAATGAGTTTATCACTAGCCATATCCCAAGTCAGTATAATTGACCCAACTTGAGCATTAGCTTGGATATCTGCAAAAGTAAGTGCTACTTGTTGGGGAAGTGTTACAGACCTGATCAACATCCCGTAATAAAGTCCTATTCCATTCCGATTACTACTGATAATCGACAAGATCTTTATATCTCTGATTAAAATGTTTCTATTTGAATTTTCATGCCTTCTTTTCTGGATTCCAACAAGTACACACAAGCAAGATTGAACTTGTCGGAAAACTTACTCAAACATAAGCACTAACTCTTGATATAATGAAGTAAGTGCTCTTTGTTGGGGTAGATTTAAAGACACCTAACTTCAAAAATGTCGAAATAAGATCATGGTAAAACTATAAATTTCAATTCAACTTACTTCTTCCCCTGAAACTTGGTCACAAGAATATGGTTTGCCTTTCTAAATGTTCTCTTTTCCTCTGTGAGTTTTATTTTTAATGAGTTTATCACTAGCCAATTCCCAAAGCAGTATAATTGACCCAACTTGAGCATTAGCTTGGATATCTGGAAAAGTAAGTGCTACTTGTTGGGGCAGTGTTACAGACCTGATCAACATCCCGTAATAAAGTCATATTCTATTCTGAATACTACTGAAATTCGACAAGATCTTTTTATCTCTGATTAAAATGTTTCTATTTGAATTTTCATGTTTTTTTTTCTGGATTCCATCAAGCACACTCAAGCAAGATCAAACTTGTCGGAAAATGTCCTCAAACATAAGCACTAACTCTTGATATAATATAGTAAGTGCTCTTTGTTGGGGTACATTTAATGACACTTAACTTCAAAAATGTAGAAATGAGATCATGAAACCCTTGGAATTATAGTTCAACTTAGGATGTTTTTTTTCCTCGTGTTCTTCTCCTTAATGTTCAATTGCGTTTTTTCAAAAGCGTTGTCACCAAAAAACTCAAACAATGGCGCTGCCTTGCGTTTGCTAAAGAAGCCGGTGCTACATATTGGTGTATTTTGAATGAAAAGGCTCCAAAAAATATTTGCATCAATTTAAAGGAATTTTATTTGCAACATCCTTTTCATGAATTTATCACTCGCCACTTCCCTAGTCAGTATAATTGACCCAACTTGAGCATTAGCTTGGGTATCTGCAAAAGTAAGTGCTACTTGTTGGGTCAGTGTTACAGACCTATTCAACATCCCGTAATAAAATCATATTCTATTCTGACTACTACTGAAATTCGACGAGATATTTTTATCTCTGATTAAAATGTTTCTATTTGAATTTTCATGTCTTCTTTTCTGGATTCCAACAAGTACACACAAGCAAGATTGAACTTGTCGGAAAACTTACTCAAACATAAGCACTAACTCTTGATATAATGAAGTAAGTGCTCTTTGTTGGGGTAGATTTAATGACACCTAACTTCAAAAATGTGTCTTTTGAATGAAAAGGCTCCATGAAATATTTGCATCAATTTAAAGGAATTTTATTTGCAACATACTTTTCATGAATTTATCACTCACCACTTCCCTAGTCAGTTTAATTGACCCAATTTGAGCATTAGCGTGGGTATCTGCAAAAGTAAGTGCTACTTGTTGTGTCAGTGTTACAGAACTGATCAACATCCCTTGATTAAGTGTTATTCGATTTCGATTACTACTGAAAATCGACAAGCTCTTTTAACCACAATTGCGCATTCAATTAACTGAGTCTTGAGTACTTACCTGAGGTCAAAACAATCTCCCAAGTCAATGGCTCGGTGGGCGGGTTCGGGTTTCAATAGTTGTCTTTTGTATTTATAGTGGGGAACGTTGCATATAACACAACGAAATGACGCTGTGTAGAAGTGGAGTGCATGCCAGAAGAGGAAGAAAAATGCAGTACTGACAATATTTATCACAACGCCTCAAGTAAGTTGTATCTATATAACTCTTGTAATTAGCTTAAATTATCTGAAAAAAATAACTGCTACATGTTGGGAAGAAAAAGCAGTACTTAAAATTCTCAGGAATACTTCACAAATCAATATTATTGACCAAACTTGAGAATCAGCTTGATCATCTACTTAATAAGTGCTACTTGTTGGGGTAGGGTGAGACATAATCAACTTGATTTATATGAAGTGATCTTCCGATTAGTACTGGAAATTGTCAATATGTTTTAAATGCTTTAATTTTCGGGTGTTTTTTTTCTGGATTCCAACAAAAACACTCAATTAAGATTGAACTTGTCGGAAAACTTCCTCAAACATAAGCACTAACTCTTGATATAATGAAGTAAGTGCTCTATGTTGGGGTAGATTTAAAGACACCTAACTTCAAAAATGTCGAAATGAGATCATGGTAAAACTATAAATTTGAATTCAACTTACTTCTTCCCCTGAAACTTGGTCACAAGAATATGGTTTGCCTTTCTAAATGTTCTCTTTTCCTCTTTGTGTTCTATTTTTAATGAGTTTATCACTAGCCATATCCCAAGTCAGTATAATTGACCCAACTTGAGCATTAGCTTGGATATCTGCAAAAGTAAGTGCTACTTGTTGGGGAAGTGTTACAGACCTGATCAACATCCCGTAATAAAGTCCTATTCCATTCCGATTACTACTGATAATCGACAAGATCTTTATATCTCTGATTAAAATGTTTCTATTTGAATTTTCATGCGTTCTTTTCTGGATTCCAACAAGTACACACAAGCAAGATTGAACTTGTCGGAAAACTTACTCAAACATAAGCACTAACTCTTGATATAATGAAGTAAGTGCTCTTTGTTGGGGTAGATTTAAAGACACCTAACTTCAAAAATGTCGAAATAAGATCATGGTAAAACTATAAATTTCAATTCAACTTACTTCTTCCCCTGAAACTTGGTCACAAGAATATGGTTTGCCTTTCTAAATGTTCTCTATTCCTCTGTGAGTTTTATTTTTAATGAGTTTATCACTAGCCAATTCCCAAGTCAGTATAATTGACCCAACTTGAGCATTAGCTTGGATATCTGGAAAAGTAAGTGCTACTTGTTGGGGCAGTGTTACAGACCTGATCAACATCCCGTAATAAAGTCATATTCTATTCTGACTACTACTGAAATTCGACAAGATCTTTTTATCTCTGATTAAAATGTTTCTATTTGAATTTTCATGTTTTTTTTTCTGGATTCCATCAAGCACACTCAAGCAAGATCAAACTTGTCGGAAAATGTCCTCAAACATAAGCACTAACTCTTGATATAATATAGTAAGTGCTCTTTGTTGGGGTACATTTAATGACACTTAACTTCAAAAATGTAGAAATGAGATCATGAAACCCTTGGAATTATAGTTCAACTTAGGATGTTTTTTTTCCTCGTGTTCTTCTCCTTAATGTTCAATTGCGTTTTTTCAAAAGCGTTGTCACCAAAAAACTCAAACAATGGCGCTGCCTTGCGTTTGCTAAAGAAGCCGGTGCTACATATTGGTGTATTTTGAATGAAAAGGCTCCAAAAAATATTTGCATCAATTTAAAGGAATTTTATTTGCAACATCCTTTTCATGAATTTATCACTCGCCACTTCCCTAGTCAGTATAATTGACCCAACTTGAGCATTAGCTTGGGTATCTGCAAAAGTAAGTGCTACTTGTTGGGTCAGTGTTACAGACCTATTCAACATCCCGTAATAAAATCATATTCTATTCTGACTACTACTGAAATTCGACGAGATATTTTTATCTCTGATTAAAATGTTTCTATTTGAATTTTCATGTCTTCTTTTCTGGATTCCAACAAGTACACACAAGCAAGATTGAACTTGTCGGAAAACTTACTCAAACATAAGCACTAACTCTTGATATAATGAAGTAAGTGCTCTTTGTTGGGGTAGATTTAATGACACCTAACTTCAAAAATGTGTCTTTTGAATGAAAGGGCTCCATGAAATATTTGCATCAATTTAAAGGAATTTTATTTGCAACATACTTTTCATGAATTTATCACTCACCACTTCCCTAGTCAGTTTAATTGACCCAATTTGAGCATTAGCGTGGGTATCTGCAAAAGTAAGTGCTACTTGTTGTGTCAGTGTTACAGAACTGATCAACATCCCTTGATTAAGTGTTATTCGATTTCGATTACTACTGAAAATCGACAAGCTCTTTTAACCACAATTGCGCATTCAATTAACTGAGTCTTGAGTACTTACCTGAGGTCAAAACAATCTCCCAAGTCAATGGCTCGGTGGGCGGGTTCGGGTTTCAATAGTTGTCTTTTGTATTTATAGTGGGGAACGTTGCATATAACACAACGAAATGACGCTGTGTAGAAGTGGAGTGCATGCCAGAAGAGGAAGAAAAATGCAGTACTGACAATATTTATCACAACGCCTCAAGTAAGTTGTATCTATATAACTCTTGTAATTAGCTTAAATTATCTGAAAAAAATAACTGCTACATGTTGGGAAGAAAAAGCAGTACTTAAAATTCTCAGGAATACTTCACAAATCAATATTATTGACCAAACTTGAGAATCAGCTTGATCATCTACTTAATAAGTGCTACTTGTTGGGGTAGGGTGAGACATAATCAACTTGATTTATATGAAGTGATCTTCCGATTAGTACTGGAAATTGTCAATATGTTTTAAATGCTTTAATTTTCGGGTGTTTTTTTTCTGGATTCCAACAAAAACACTCAATTAAGATTGAACTTGTCGGAAAACTTCCTCAAACATAAGCACTAACTCTTGATATAATGAAGTAAGTGCTCTATGTTGGGGTAGATTTAAAGACACCTAACTTCAAAAATGTCGAAATGAGATCATGGTAAAACTATAAATTTGAATTCAACTTACTTCTTCCCCTGAAACTTGGTCACAAGAATATGGTTTGCCTTTCTAAATGTTCTCTTTTCCTCTTTGTGTTCTATTTTTAATGAGTTTATCACTAGCCATATCCCAAGTCAGTATAATTGACCCAACTTGAGCATTAGCTTGGATATCTGCAAAAGTAAGTGCTACTTGTTGGGGAAGTGTTACAGACCTGATCAACATCCCGTAATAAAGTCCTATTCCATTCCGATTACTACTGATAATCGACAAGATCTTTATATCTCTGATTAAAATGTTTCTATTTGAATTTTCATGCGTTCTTTTCTGGATTCCAACAAGTACACACAAGCAAGATTGAACTTGTCGGAAAACTTACTCAAACATAAGCACTAACTCTTGATATAATGAAGTAAGTGCTCTTTGTTGGGGTAGATTTAAAGACACCTAACTTCAAAAATGTCGAAATAAGATCATGGTAAAACTATAAATTTCAATTCAACTTACTTCTTCCCCTGAAACTTGGTCACAAGAATATGGTTTGCCTTTCTAAATGTTCTCTTTTCCTCTGTGAGTTTTATTTTTAATGAGTTTATCACTAGCCAATTCCCAAGTCAGTATAATTGACCCAACTTGAGCATTATCTTGGATATCTGGAAAAGTAAGTGCTACTTGTTGGGGCAGTGTTACAGACCTGATCAACATCCCGTAATAAAGTCATATTCTATTCTGAATACTACTGAAATTCGACAAGATCTTTTTATCTCTGATTAAAATGTTTCTATTTGAATTTTCATGTTTTTTTTTCTGGATTCCATCAAGCACACTCAAGCAAGATCAAACTTGTCGGAAAATGTCCTCAAACATAAGCACTAACTCTTGATATAATATAGTAAGTGCTCTTTGTTGGGGTACATTTAATGACACTTAACTTCAAAAATGTAGAAATGAGATCATGAAACCCTTGGAATTATAGTTCAACTTAGGATGTTTTTTTTCCTCGTGTTCTTCTCCTAAATGTTCAATTGCATTTTTTCAAATGCGTTGTCACCAAAAAACTCAAACAATGGCGCTGCCTTGCGTTTGCTAAAGAAGCCAGTGCTACATATTGGTGTATTTTGAATGAAAAGGCTCCAAAAAATATTTGCATCAATTTAAAGGAATTTTATTTGCAACATCCTTTTCATGAATTTATCACTCGCCACTTCCCTAGTCAGTATAATTGACCCAACTAGAGCATTAGCTTGGGTATCTGCAAAAGTAAGTGCTACTTGTTGGGTCAGTGTTACAGACCTGATGAACATCCCGCATTAAAATCATATTCTATTCTGACTACTACTGAAATTCGACGAAATATTTTTATCTCTGATTAAAATGTTTCTATTTGAATTTTCATGTCTTCTTTTCTGGATAACAACAAGTACACACAAGCAAGATTGAACTTGTCGGAAAACTTACTCAAACATAAGCACTAACTCTTGATATAATGAAGTAAGTGCTCTTTGTTGGGGTAGACTTAATGACACCTAACTTCAAAAATGTCGAAATGAGATCATGGTAAAACTATAAATTTGACTTCAACTTACTTCTTCCCCTGTAACTTGGTCACAGGCATATGATTTGCCTTTCTAAATGTTTTTTACTCCTCTTCGTGTTCTATTTTTAATGAGTTCATCACTAGCCAATTCCAAAGTCAGTATAATTGACCCAACTTGAGCATTAGCTTGGATATCTTTAAAAGTAAGTGCTACTTGTTGGGGCAGTGTTACAGACCTGATCAACATCCCGTAATAAAGTCATATTCTATTCTGACTACTACTGAAATTCCACGGGATATTTTTATCTCTGATTAAAATGTTTCTTTTTGAATTTTCATTTTTTTTTCTGGATTCCATCAAGCACACTCAAGCAAGATTGAACTTGTCAGAAAACTTACTCAAACATAAGCACTAACTCTTGATATAATGAAGTAAGTGCTCTTTGTTGGGGTAGATTTAAAGACACCTAACTTCAAAAATGTCGAAATAAGATCATGGTAAAACTATAAATTTCAATTCAACTTACTTCTTCCCCTGAAACTTGGTCACAAGAATATGGTTTGCCTTTCTAAATGTTCTCTATTCCTCTGTGAGTTTTATTTTTAATGAGTTTATCACTAGCCAATTCCCAAGTCAGTATAATTGACCCAACTTGAGCATTAGCTTGGATATCTGGAAAAGTAAGTGCTACTTGTTGGGGCAGTGTTACAGACCTGATCAACATCCCGTAATAAAGTCATATTCTATTCTGACTACTACTGAAATTCGACAAGATCTTTTTATCTCTGATTAAAATGTTTCTATTTGAATTTTCATGTTTTTTTTTCTGGATTCCATCAAGCACACTCAAGCAAGATCAAACTTGTCGGAAAATGTCCTCAAACATAAGCACTAACTCTTGATATAATATAGTAAGTGCTCTTTGTTGGGGTACATTTAATGACACTTAACTTCAAAAATGTAGAAATGAGATCATGAAACCCTTGGAATTATAGTTCAACTTAGGATGTTTTTTTTCCTCGTGTTCTTCTCCTTAATGTTCAATTGCGTTTTTTCAAAAGCGTTGTCACCAAAAAACTCAAACAATGGCGCTGCCTTGCGTTTGCTAAAGAAGCCGGTGCTACATATTGGTGTATTTTGAATGAAAAGGCTCCAAAAAATATTTGCATCAATTTAAAGGAATTTTATTTGCAACATCCTTTTCATGAATTTATCACTCGCCACTTCCCTAGTCAGTATAATTGACCCAACTTGAGCATTAGCTTGGGTATTTGCAAAAGTAAGTGCTACTTGTTGGGTCAGTGTTACAGACCTATTCAACATCCCGTAATAAAATCATATTCTATTCTGACTACTACTGAAATTCGACGAGATATTTTTATCTCTGATTAAAATGTTTCTATTTGAATTTTCATGTCTTCTTTTCTGGATTCCAACAAGTACACACAAGCAAGATTGAACTTGTCGGAAAACTTACTCAAACATAAGCACTAACTCTTGATATAATGAAGTAAGTGCTCTTTGTTGGGGTAGATTTAATGACACCTAACTTCAAAAATGTGTCTTTTGAATGAAAGGGCTCCATGAAATATTTGCATCAATTTAAAGGAATTTTATTTGCAACATACTTTTCATGAATTTATCACTCACCACTTCCCTAGTCAGTTTAATTGACCCAATTTGAGCATTAGCGTGGGTATCTGCAAAAGTAAGTGCTACTTGTTGTGTCAGTGTTACAGAACTGATCAACATCCCTTGATTAAGTGTTATTCGATTTCGATTACTACTGAAAATCGACAAGCTCTTTTAACCACAATTGCGCATTCAATTAACTGAGTCTTGAGTACTTACCTGAGGTCAAAACAATCTCCCAAGTCAATGGCTCGGTGGGCGGGTTCGGGTTTCAATAGTTGTCTTTTGTATTTATAGTGGGGAACGTTGCATATAACACAACGAAATGACGCTGTGTAGAAGTGGAGTGCATGCCAGAAGAGGAAGAAAAATGCAGTACTGACAATATTTATCACAACGCCTCAAGTAAGTTGTATCTATATAACTCTTGTAATTAGCTTAAATTATCTGAAAAAAATAACTGCTACATGTTGGGAAGAAAAAGCAGTACTTAAAATTCTCAGGAATACTTCACAAATCAATATTATTGACCAAACTTGAGAATCAGCTTGATCATCTACTTAATAAGTGCTACTTGTTGGGGCAGGGTGAGACATAATCAACTTGATTTATATGAAGTGATCTTCCGATTAGTACTGGAAATTGTCAATATGTTTTAAATGCTTTAATTTTCGGGTGTTTTTTTTCTGGATTCCAACAAAAACACTCAATTAAGATTGAACTTGTCGGAAAACTTCCTCAAACATAAGCACTAACTCTTGATATAATGAAGTAAGTGCTCTATGTTGGGGTAGATTTAAAGACACCTAACTTCAAAAATGTCGAAATGAGATCATGGTAAAACTATAAATTTGAATTCAACTTACTTCTTCCCCTGAAACTTGGTCACAAGAATATGGTTTGCCTTTCTAAATGTTCTCTTTTCCTCTTTGTGTTCTATTTTTAATGAGTTTATCACTAGCCATATCCCAAGTCAGTATAATTGACCCAACTTGAGCATTAGCTTGGATATCTGCAAAAGTAAGTGCTACTTGTTGGGGAAGTGTTACAGACCTGATCAACATCCCGTAATAAAGTCCTATTCCATTCCGATTACTACTGATAATCGACAAGATCTTTATATCTCTGATTAAAATGTTTCTATTTGAATTTTCATGCGTTCTTTTCTGGATTCCAACAAGTACACACAAGCAAGATTGAACTTGTCGGAAAACTTACTCAAACATAAGCACTAACTCTTGATATAATGAAGTAAGTGCTCTTTGTTGGGGTAGATTTAAAGACACCTAACTTCAAAAATGTCGAAATAAGATCATGGTAAAACTATAAATTTCAATTCAACTTACTTCTTCCCCTGAAACTTGGTCACAAGAATATGGTTTGCCTTTCTAAATGTTCTCTTTTCCTCTGTGAGTTTTATTTTTAATGAGTTTATCACTAGCCAATTCCCAAGTCAGTATAATTGACCCAACTTGAGCATTATCTTGGATATCTGGAAAAGTAAGTGCTACTTGTTGGGGCAGTGTAACAGACCTGATCAACATCCCGTAATAAAGTCATATTCTATTCTGAATACTACTGAAATTCGACAAGATCTTTTTATCTCTGATTAAAATGTTTCTATTTGAATTTTCATGTTTTTTTTTCTGGATTCCATCAAGCACACTCAAGCAAGATCAAACTTGTCGGAAAATGTCCTCAAACATAAGCACTAACTCTTGATATAATATAGTAAGTGCTCTTTGTTGGGGTACATTTAATGACACTTAACTTCAAAAATGTAGAAATGAGATCATGAAACCCTTGGAATTATAGTTCAACTTAGGATGTTTTTTTTCCTCGTGTTCTTCTCCTAAATGTTCAATTGCATTTTTTCAAATGCGTTGTCACCAAAAAACTCAAACAATGGCGCTGCCTTGCGTTTGCTAAAGAAGCCAGTGCTACATATTGGTGTATTTTGAATGAAAAGGCTCCAAAAAATATTTGCATCAATTTAAAGGAATTTTATTTGCAACATCCTTTTCATGAATTTATCACTCGCCACTTCCCTAGTCAGTATAATTGACCCAACTAGAGCATTAGCTTGGGTATCTGCAAAAGTAAGTGCTACTTGTTGGGTCAGTGTTACAGACCTGATGAACATCCCGCATTAAAATCATATTCTATTCTGACTACTACTGAAATTCGACGAAATATTTTTATCTCTGATTAAAATGTTTCTATTTGAATTTTCATGTCTTCTTTTCTGGATAACAACAAGTACACACAAGCAAGATTGAACTTGTCGGAAAACTTACTCAAACATAAGCACTAACTCTTGATATAATGAAGTAAGTGCTCTTTGTTGGGGTAGACTTAATGACACCTAACTTCAAAAATGTCGAAATGAGATCATGGTAAAACTATAAATTTGACTTCAACTTACTTCTTCCCCTGTAACTTGGTCACAGGCATATGATTTGCCTTTCTAAATGTTTTTTACTCCTCTTCGTGTTCTATTTTTAATGAGTTCATCACTAGCCAATTCCAAAGTCAGTATAATTGACCCAACTTGAGCATTAGCTTGGATATCTTTAAAAGTAAGTGCTACTTGTTGGGGCAGTGTTACAGACCTGATCAACATCCCGTAATAAAGTCATATTCTATTCTGACTACTGCTACTGAAATTCGACGGGATATTTTTATCTCTGATTAAAATGTTTCTTTTTGAATTTTCATGTTTTTTTTCTGGATTCCATCAAGCACACTCAAGCAAGATTGAACTTGTCGGAAAACTTACTCAAACATAAGCACTAACTCTTGATATAATGAAGTAAGTGCTCTTTGTTGGGGTAGATTTAAAGACACCTAACTTCAAAAATGTCGAAATAAGATCATGGTAAAACTAAAAATTTCAATTCAACTTACTTCTTCCCCTGAAACTTGGTCACAAGAATATGGTTTGCCTTTCTAAATGTTCTCTCTTCCTCTGTGAGTTTTATTTTTAATGAGTTTATCACTAGCCAATTCCCAAGTCAGTATAATTGACCCAACTTGAGCATTAGCTTGGATATCTGGAAAAGTAAGTGCTACTTGTTGGGGCAGTGTTACAGACCTGATCAACATCCCGTAATAAAGTCATATTCTATTCTGACTACTACTGAAATTCGACAAGATCTTTTTATCTCTGATTAAAATGTTTCTATTTGAATTTTCATGTTTTTTTTTCTGGATTCCATCAAGCACACTCAAGCAAGATCAAACTTGTCGGAAAATGTCCTCAAACATAAGCACTAACTCTTGATATAATATAGTAAGTGCTCTTTGTTGGGGTACATTTAATGACACTTAACTTCAAAAATGTAGAAATGAGATCATGAAACCCTTGGAATTATAGTTCAACTTAGGATGTTTTTTTTCCTCGTGTTCTTCTCCTTAATGTTCAATTGCGTTTTTTCAAAAGCGTTGTCACCAAAAAACTCAAACAATGGCGCTGCCTTGCGTTTGCTAAAGAAGCCGGTGCTACATATTGGTGTATTTTGAATGAAAAGGCTCCAAAAAATATTTGCATCAATTTAAAGGAATTTTATTTGCAACATCCTTTTCATGAATTTATCACTCGCCACTTCCCTAGTCAGTATAATTGACCCAACTAGAGCATTAGCTTGGGTATCTGCAAAAGTAAGTGCTACGTGTTGGGTCAGTGTTACAGACCTGATGAACATCCCGCATTAAAATCATATTCTATTCTGACTACTACTGAAATTCGACGAAATATTTTTATCTCTGATTAAAATGTTTCTATTTGAATTTTCATGTCTTCTTTTCTGGATAACAACAAGTACACACAAGCAAGATTGAACTTGTCGGAAAACTTACTCAAACATAAGCACTAACTCTTGATATAATGAAGTAAGTGCTCTTTGTTGGGGTAGACTTAATGACACCTAACTTCAAAAATGTCGAAATGAGATCATGGTAAAACTATAAATTTGACTTCAACTTACTTCTTCCCCTGTAACTTGGTCACAGGCATATGATTTGCCTTTCTAAATGTTTTTTCCTCCTCTTCGTGTTCTATTTTTAATGAGTTCATCACTAGCCAATTCCAAAGTCAGTATAATTGACCCAACTTGAGCATTAGCTTGGATATCTTTAAAAGTAAGTGCTACTTGTTGGGGCAGTGTTACAGACATGATCAACATCCCGTAATAAAGTCATATTCTATTCTGACTACTACTGAAATTCGACGGGATATTTTTATCTCTGATTAAAATGTTTCTTTTTGAATTTTCATGTTTTTTTTCTGGATTCCATCAAGCACACTCAAGCAAGATTGAACTTGTCGGAAAACTTACTCAAACATAAGCACTAACTCTTGATATAATGAAGTAAGTGCTCTTTGTTGGGGTAGATTTAAAGACACCTAACTTCAAAAATGTCGAAATAAGATCATGGTAAAACTATAAATTTCAATTCAACTTACTTCTTCCCCTGAAACTTGGTCACAAGAATATGGTTTGCCTTTCTAAATGTTCTCTCTTCCTCTGTGAGTTTTATTTTTAATGAGTTTATCACTAGCCAATTCCCAAGTCAGTATAATTGACCCAACTTGAGCATTAGCTTGGATATCTGGAAAAGTAAGTGCTACTTGTTGGGGCAGTGTTACAGACCTGATCAACATCCCGTAATAAAGTCATATTCTATTCTGACTACTACTGAAATTCGACAAGATCTTTTTATCTCTGATTAAAATGTTTCTATTTGAATTTTCATGTTTTTTTTTCTGGATTCCATCAAGCACACTCAAGCAAGATCAAACTTGTCGGAAAATGTCCTCAAACATAAGCACTAACTCTTGATATAATATAGTAAGTGCTCTTTGTTGGGGTACATTTAATGACACTTAACTTCAAAAATGTAGAAATGAGATCATGAAACCCTTGGAATTATAGTTCAACTTAGGATGTTTTTTTTCCTCGTGTTCTTCTCCTTAATGTTCAATTGCGTTTTTTCAAAAGCGTTGTCACCAAAAAACTCAAACAATGGCGCTGCCTTGCGTTTGCTAAAGAAGCCGGTGCTACATATTGGTGTATTTTGAATGAAAAGGCTCCAAAAAATATTTGCATCAATTTAAAGGAATTTTATTTGCAACATCCTTTTCATGAATTTATCACTCGCCACTTCCCTAGTCAGTATAATTGACCCAACTAGAGCATTAGCTTGGGTATCTGCAAAAGTAAGTGCTACTTGTTGGGTCAGTGTTACAGACCTGATGAACATCCCGCATTAAAATCATATTCTATTCTGACTACTACTGAAATTCGACGAAATATTTTTATCTCTGATTAAAATGTTTCTATTTGAATTTTCATGTCTTCTTTTCTGGATAACAACAAGTACACACAAGCAAGATTGAACTTGTCGGAAAACTTACTCAAACATAAGCACTAACTCTTGATATAATGAAGTAAGTGCTCTTTGTTGGGGTAGACTTAATGACACCTAACTTCAAAAATGTCGAAATGAGATCATGGTAAAACTATAAATTTGACTTCAACTTACTTCTTCCCCTGTAACTTGGTCACAGGCATATGATTTGCCTTTCTAAATGTTTTTTCCTCCTCTTCGTGTTCTATTTTTAATGAGTTCATCACTAGCCAATTCCAAAGTCAGTATAATTGACCCAACTTGAGCATTAGCTTGGATATCTTTAAAAGTAAGTGCTACTTGTTGGGGCAGTGTTACAGACATGATCAACATCCCGTAATAAAGTCATATTCTATTCTGACTACTACTGAAATTCGACGGGATATTTTTATCTCTGATTAAAATGTTTCTTTTTGAATTTTCATGTTTTTTTTCTGGATTCCATCAAGCACACTCAAGCAAGATTGAACTTGTCGGAAAACTTACTCAAACATAAGCACTAACTCTTGATATAATGAAGTAAGTGCTCTTTGTTGGGGTAGATTTAAAGACACCTAACTTCAAAAATGTCGAAATGAGATCATGGTAAAACTATAAATTTGAATTCAACTTACTTCTTCCCCTGAAACTTGGTCACAAGAATATGGTTTGCCTTTCTAAATGTTCTCTTTTCCTCTTTGTGTTCTATTTTTAATGAGTTTATCACTAGCCATATCCCAAGTCAGTATAATTGACCCAACTTGAGCATTAGCTTGGATATCTGCAAAAGTAAGTGCTACTTGTTGGGGAAGTGTTACAGACCTGATCAACATCCCGTAATAAAGTCCTATTCCATTCCGATTACTACTGATAATCGACAAGATCTTTATATCTCTGATTAAAATGTTTCTATTTGAATTTTCATGCGTTCTTTTCTGGATTCCAACAAGTACACACAAGCAAGATTGAACTTGTGGGAAAACTTACTCAAACATAAGCACTAACTCTTGATATAATGAAGTAAGTGCTCTTTGTTGGGGTAGATTTAAAGACACCTAACTTCAAAAATGTCGAAATAAGATCATGGTAAAACTATAAATTTCAATTCAACTTACTTCTTCCCCTGAAACTTGGTCACAAGAATATGGTTTGCCTTTCTAAATGTTCTCTTTTCCTCTGTGAGTTTTATTTTTAATGAGTTTATCACTAGCCAATTCCCAAGTCAGTATAATTGACCCAACTTGAGCATTATCTTGGATATCTGGAAAAGTAAGTGCTACTTGTTGGGGCAGTGTTACAGACCTGATCAACATCCCGTAATAAAGTCATATTCTATTCTGAATACTACTGAAATTCGACAAGATCTTTTTATCTCTGATTTAAATGTTTCTATTTGAATTTTCATGTTTTTTTTTCTGGATTCCATCAAGCACACTCAAGCAAGATCAAACTTGTCGGAAAATGTCCTCAAACATAAGCACTAACTCTTGATATAATATAGTAAGTGCTCTTTGTTGGGGTACATTTAATGACACTTAACTTCAAAAATGTAGAAATGAGATCATGAAACCCTTGGAATTATAGTTCAACTTAGGATGTTTTTTTTCCTCGTGTTCTTCTCCTAAATGTTCAATTGCATTTTTTCAAATGCGTTGTCACCAAAAAACTCAAACAATGGCGCTGCCTTGCGTTTGCTAAAGAAGCCGGTGCTACATATTGGTGTATTTTGAATGAAAAGGCTCCAAAAAATATTTGCATCAATTTAAAGGAATTTTATTTGCAACATCCTTTTCATGAATTTATCACTCGCCACTTCCCTAGTCAGTATAATTGACCCAACTAGAGCATTAGCTTGGGTATCTGCAAAAGTAAGTGCTACTTGTTGGGTCAGTGTTACAGACCTATTCAACATCCCGTAATAAAATCATAATCTATTCTGACTACTACTGAAATTCGACGAGATATTTTTGTCTCTGATTAAAATGTTTCTATTTGAATTTTCATGTCTTCTTTTCTGGATTCCAACAAGTACACACAAGCAAGATTGAACTTGTCCGAAAACTTACTCAAACATAAGCACTAACTCTTGATATAATGAAGTAAGTGCTCTTTGTTGGGGTAGATTTAAAGACACCTAACTTCAAAAATGTGTCTTTTGAATAAAAAGGCTCCATGAAATATTTGCATCAATTTAAAGGAATTTTATTTGCAACATCCTTTTCATGAATTTATCACTCGCCACTTCCCTAGTCAGTATAATTGACCCAACTAGAGCATTAGCTTGGGTATCTGCAAAAGTAAGTGCTACTTGTTGGGTCAGTGTTACAGACCTGATGAACATCCCGCATTAAAATCATATTCTATTCTGACTACTACTGAAATTCGACGAAATATTTTTATCTCTGATTAAAATGTTTCTATTTGAATTTTCATGTCTTCTTTTCTGGATAACAACAAGTACACACAAGCAAGATTGAACTTGTCGGAAAACTTACTCAAACATAAGCACTAACTCTTGATATAATGAAGTAAGTGCTCTTTGTTGGGGTAGACTTAATGACACCTAACTTCAAAAATGTCGAAATGAGATCATGGTAAAACTATAAATTTGACTTCAACTTACTTCTTCCCCTGTAACTTGGTCACAGGCATATGATTTGCCTTTCTAAATGTTTTTTCCTCCTCTTCGTGTTCTATTTTTAATGAGTTCATCACTAGCCAATTCCAAAGTCAGTATAATTGACCCAACTTGAGCATTAGCTTGGATATCTTTAAAAGTAAGTGCTACTTGTTGGGGCAGTGTTACAGACCTGATCAACATCCCGTAATAAAGTCATATTCTATTCTGACTACTACTGAAATTCCACGGGATATTTTTATCTCTGATTAAAATGTTTCTTTTTGAATTTTCATTTTTTTTTTCTGGATTCCATCAAGCACACTCAAGCAAGATTGAACTTGTCGGAAAACTTACTCAAACATAAGCACTAACTTTTGATATAATGAAGTAAGTGCTCTTTGTTGGGGTAGATTTAAAGACACCTAACTTCAAAAATGTCGAAATAAGATCATGGTAAAACTATAAATTTCAATTCAACTTACTTCTTCCCCTGAAACTTGGTCACAAGAACATGGTTTGCCTTTCTAAATGTTCTCTCTTCCTCTGTGAGTTTTATTTTTAATGAGTTTATCACTAGCCAATTCCCAAGTCAGTATAATTGACCCAACTTGAGCATTAGCTTGGATATCTGGAAAAGTAAGTGCTACTTGTTGGGGCAGTGTTACAGACCTGATCAACATCCCGTAATAAAGTCATATTCTATTCTGACTACTACTGAAATTCGACAAGATCTTTTTATCTCTGATTAAAATGTTTCTATTTGAATTTTCATGTTTTTTTTTCTGGATTCCATCAAGCACACTCAAGCAAGATCAAACTTGTCGGAAAATGTCCTCAAACATAAGCACTAACTCTTGATATAATATAGTAAGTGCTCTTTGTTGGGGTACATTTAATGACACTTAACTTCAAAAATGTAGAAATGAGATCATGAAACCCTTGGAATTATAGTTCAACTTAGGATGTTTTTTTTCCTCGTGTTCTTCTCCTTAATGTTCAATTGCGTTTTTTCAAAAGCGTTGTCACCAAAAAACTCAAACAATGGCGCTGCCTTGCGTTTGCTAAAGAAGCCGGTGCTACATATTGGTGTATTTTGAATGAAAAGGCTCCAAAAAATATTTGCATCAATTTAAAGGAATTTTATTTGCAACATCCTTTTCATGAATTTATCACTCGCCACTTCCCTAGTCAGTATAATTGACCCAACTTGAGCATTAGCTTGGGTATCTGCAAAAGTAAGTGCTACTTGTTGGGTCAGTGTTACAGACCTATTCAACATCCCGTAATAAAATCATATTCTATTCTGACTACTACTGAAATTCGACGAGATATTTTTATCTCTGATTAAAATGTTTCTATTTGAATTTTCATGTCTTCTTTTCTGGATTCCAACAAGTACACACAAGCAAGATTGAACTTGTCGGAAAACTTACTCAAACATAAGCACTAACTCTTGATATAATGAAGTAAGTGCTCTTTGTTGGGGTAGATTTAATGACACCTAACTTCAAAAATGTGTCTTTTGAATGAAAAGGCTCCATGAAATATTTGCATCAATTTAAAGGAATTTTATTTGCAACATACTTTTCATGAATTTATCACTCACCACTTCCCTAGTCAGTTTAATTGACCCAATTTGAGCATTAGCGTGGGTATCTGCAAAAGTAAGTGCTACTTGTTGTGTCAGTGTTACAGAACTGATCAACATCCCGTGATTAAGTGTTATTCGATTTCGATTACTACTGAAAATCGACAAGCTCTTTTAACCACAATTGCGCATTCAATTAACTGAGTCTTGAGTACTTACCTGAGGTCAAAACAATCTCCCAAGTCAATGGCTCGGTGGGCGGGTTCGGGTTTCAATAGTTGTCTTTTGTATTTATAGTGGGGAACGTTGCATATAACACAACGAAATGACGCTGTGTAGAAGTGGAGTGCATGCCAGAAGAGGAAGAAAAATGCAGTACTGACAATATTTATCACAACGCCTCAAGTAAGTTGTATCTATATAACTCTTGTAATTAGCTTAAATTATCTGAAAAAAATAACTGCTACATGTTGGGAAGAAAAAGCAGTACTTAAAATTCTCAGGAATACTTCACAAATCAATATTATTGACCAAACTTGAGAATCAGCTTGATCATCTACTTAATAAGTGCTACTTGTTGGGGTAGGGTGAGACATAATCAACTTGATTTATATGAAGTGATCTTCCGATTAGTACTGGAAATTGTCAATATGTTTTAAATGCTTTAATTTTCGGGTGTTTTTTTTCTGGATTCCAACAAAAACACTCAATTAAGATTGAACTTGTCGGAAAACTTCCTCAAACATAAGCACTAACTCTTGATATAATGAAGTAAGTGCTCTATGTTGGGTTAGATTTTAAGACACCTAACTTCAAAAATGTCGAAATGAGATCATGGTAAAACTATAAATTTGAATTCAACTTACTTCTTCCCCTGAAACTTGGTCACAAGAATATGGTTTGCCTGTCTAAATGTTCTCTTTTCCTCTTTGTGTTCTATTTTTAATGAGTTTATCACTAGCCATATCCCAAGTCAGTGTAATTGACCCAACTTGAGCATTAGCTTGGATATCTGCAAAAGTAAGTGCTACTTGTTGGGGAAGTGTTACAGACCTGATCAACATCCCGTAATAAAGTCCTATTCCATTCCGATTACTACTGATAATCGACAAGATCTTTATATCTCTGATTAAAATGTTTCTATTTGAATTTTCATGCGTTCTTTTCTGGATTCCAACAAGTACACACAAGCAAGATTGAACTTGTGGGAAAACTTACTCAAACATAAGCACTAACTCTTGATATAATGAAGTAAGTGCTCTTTGTTGGGGTAGATTTAAAGACACCTAACTTCAAAAATGTCGAAATAAGATCATGGTAAAACTATAAATTTCAATTCAACTTACTTCTTCCCCTGAAACTTGGTCACAAGAATATGGTTTGCCTTTCTAAATGTTCTTTTTTCCTCTGTGAGTTTTATTTTTAATGAGTTTATCACTAGCCAATTCCCAAGTCAGTATAATTGACCCAACTTGAGCATTATCTTGGATATCTGGAAAAGTAAGTGCTACTTGTTGGGGCAGTGTTACAGACCTGATCAACATCCCGTAATAAAGTCATATTCTATTCTGAATACTACTGAAATTCGACAAGATCTTTTTATCTCTGATTAAAATGTTTCTATTTGAATTTTCATGTTTTTTTTTCTGGATTCCATCAAGCACACTCAAGCAAGATCAAACTTGTCGGAAAATGTCCTCAAACATAAGCACTAACTCTTGATATAATATAGTAAGTGCTCTTTGTTGGGGTACATTTAATGACACTTAACTTCAAAAATGTAGAAATGAGATCATGAAACCCTTGGAATTATAGTTCAACTTAGGATGTTTTTTTTCCTCGTGTTCTTCTCCTAAATGTTCAATTGCATTTTTTCAAATGCGTTGTCACCAAAAAACTCAAACAATGGCGCTGCCTTGCGTTTGCTAAAGAAGCCGGTGCTACATATTGGTGTATTTTGAATGAAAAGGCTCCAAAAAATATTTGCATCAATTTAAAGGAATTTTATTTGCAACATCCTTTTCATGAATTTATCACTCGCCACTTCCCTAGTCAGTATAATTGACCCAACTAGAGCATTAGCTTGGGTATCTGCAAAAGTAAGTGCTACTTGTTGGGTCAGTGTTACAGACCTATTCAACATCCCGTAATAAAATCATAATCTATTCTGACTACTACTGAAATTCGACGAGATATTTTTGTCTCTGATTAAAATGTTTCTATTTGAATTTTCATGTCTTCTTTTCTGGATTCCAACAAGTACACACAAGCAAGATTGAACTTGTCCGAAAACTTACTCAAACATAAGCACTAACTCTTGATATAATGAATTAAGTGCTCTTTGTTGGGGTAGATTTAAAGACACCTAACTTCAAAAATGTGTCTTTTGAATAAAAAGGCTCCATGAAATATTTGCATCAATTTAAAGGAATTTTATTTGCAACATACTTTTCATGAATTTATCACTCACCACTTCCCTAGTCAGTTTAATTGACCCAATTTGAGCATTAGCGTGGGTATCTGCAAAAGTAAGTGCTACTTGTTGTGTCAGTGTTACAGAACTGATCAACATCCCGTGATTAAGTGTTATTCGATTTCGATTACTACTGAAAATCGACAAGCTCTTTTAACCACAATTGCGCATTCAATTAACTGAGTCTTGAGTACTTACCTGCGGTCAAAACAATCTCCCAAGTCAATGGCTCGGTGGGCGGGTTCGGGTTTCAATAGTTGTCTTTTGTATTTATAGTGGGGAACGTTGCATATAACACAACGAAATGACGCTGTGTAGAAGTGGAGTGCATGCCAGAAGAGGAAGAAAAATGCAGTACTGACAATATTTATCACAACGCCTCAAGTAAGTTGTATCTATATAACTCTTGTAATTAGCTTAAATTATCTGAAAAAAATAACTGCTACATGTTGGGAAGAAAAAGCAGTACTTAAAATTCTCAGGAATACTTCACAAATCAATATTATTGACCAAACTTGAGAATCAGCTTGATCATCTACTTAATAAGTGCTACTTGTTGGGGTAGGGTGAGACATAATCAACTTGATTTATATGAAGTGATCTTCCGATTAGTACTGGAAATTGTCAATATGTTTTAAATGCTTTAATTTTCGGGTGTTTTTTTTCTGGATTCCAACAAAAACACTCAATTAAGATTGAACATGTCGGAAAACTTCCTCAAACATAAGCACTAACTCTTGATATAATGAAGTAAGTGCTCTATGTTGGGGTAGATTTAAAGACACCTAACTTCAAAAATGTCGAAATGAGATCATGGTAAAACTATTAATTTGAATTCAACTTACTTCTTCCCCTGAAACTTGGTCACAAGAATATGGTTTGCCTTTCTAAATGTTCTCTTTTCCTCTTTGTGTTCTATTTTTAATGAGTTTATCACTAGCCATATCCCAAGTCAGTATAATTGACCCAACTTGAGCATTAGCTTGGATATCTGCAAAAGTAAGTGCTACTTGTTGGGGAAGTGTTACAGACCTGATCAACATCCCGTAATAAAGTCCTATTCCATTCCGATTACTACTGATAATCGACAAGATCTTTATATCTCTGATTAAAATGTTTCTATTTGAATTTTCATGCGTTCTTTTCTGGATTCCAACAAGTACACACAAGCAAGATTGAACTTGTCGGAAAACTTACTCAAACATAAGCACTAACTCTTGATATAATGAAGTAAGTGCTCTTTGTTGGGGTAGATTTAAAGACACCTAACTTCAAAAATGTCGAAATAAGATCATGGTAAAACTATAAATTTCAATTCAACTTACTTCTTCCCCTGAAACTTGGTCACAAGAATATGGTTTGCCTTTCTAAATGTTCTCTCTTCCTCTGTGAGTTTTATTTTTAATGAGTTTATCACTAGCCAATTCCCAAGTCAGTATAATTGACCCAACTTGAGCATTAGCTTGGATATCTGGAAAAGTAAGTGCTACTTGTTGGGGCAGTGTTACAGACCTGATCAACATCCCGTAATAAAGTCATATTCTATTCTGACTACTACTGAAATTCGACAAGATCTTTTTATCTCTGATTAAAATGTTTCTATTTGAATTTTCATGTTTTTTTTTCTGGATTCCATCAAGCACACTCAAGCAAGATCAAACTTGTCGGAAAATGTCCTCAAACATAAGCACTAACTCTTGATATAATATAGTAAGTGCTCTTTGTTGGGGTACATTTAATGACACTTAACTTCAAAAATGTAGAAATGAGATCATGAAACCCTTGGAATTATAGTTCAACTTAGGATGTTTTTTTTCCTCGTGTTCTTCTCCTTAATGTTCAATTGCGTTTTTTCAAAAGCGTTGTCACCAAAAAACTCAAACAATGGCGCTGCCTTGCGTTTGCTAAAGAAGCCGGTGCTACATATTGGTGTATTTTGAATGAAAAGGCTCCAAAAAATATTTGCATCAATTTAAAGGAATTTTATTTGCAACATCCTTTTCATGAATTTATCACTCGCCACTTCCCTAGTCAGTATAATTGACCCAACTTGAGCATTAGCTTGGGTATCTGCAAAAGTAAGTGCTACTTGTTGGGTCAGTGTTACAGACCTATTCAACATCCCGTAATAAAATCATATTCTATTCTGACTACTACTGAAATTCGACGAGATATTTTTATCTCTGATTAAAATGTTTCTATTTGAATTTTCATGTCTTCTTTTCTGGATTCCAACAAGTACACACAAGCAAGATTGAACTTGTCGGAAAACTTACTCAAACATAAGCACTAACTCTTGATATAATGAAGTAAGTGCTCTTTGTTGGGGTAGATTTAATGACACCTAACTTCAAAAATGTGTCTTTTGAATGAAAAGGCTCCATGAAATATTTGCATCAATTTAAAGGAATTTTATTTGCAACATACTTTTCATGAATTTATCACTCACCACTTCCCTAGTCAGTTTAATTGACCCAATTTGAGCATTAGCGTGGGTATCTGCAAAAGTAAGTGCTACTTGTTGTGTCAGTGTTACAGAACTGATCAACATCCCGTGATTAAGTGTTATTCGATTTCGATTACTACTGAAAATCGACAAGCTCTTTTAACCACAATTGCGCATTCAATTAACTGAGTCTTGAGTACTTACCTGCGGTCAAAACAATCTCCCAAGTCAATGGCTCGGTGGGCGGGTTCGGGTTTCAATAGTTGTCTTTTGTATTTATAGTGGGGAACGTTGCATATAACACAACGAAATGACGCTGTGTAGAAGTGGAGTGCATGCCAGAAGAGGAAGAAAAATGCAGTACTGACAATATTTATCACAACGCCTCAAGTAAGTTGTATCTATATAACTCTTGTAATTAGCTTAAATTATCTGAAAAAAATAACTGCTACATGTTGGGAAGAAAAAGCAGTACTTAAAATTCTCAGGAATACTTCACAAATCAATATTATTGACCAAACTTGAGAATCAGCTTGATCATCTACTTAATAAGTGCTACTTGTTGGGGTAGGGTGAGACATAATCAACTTGATTTATATGAAGTGATCTTCCGATTAGTACTGGAAATTGTCAATATGTTTTAAATGCTTTAATTTTCGGGTGTTTTTTTTCTGGATTCCAACAAAAACACTCAATTAAGATTGAACTTGTCGGAAAACTTCCTCAAACATAAGCACTAACTCTTGATATAATGAAGTAAGTGCTCTATGTTGGGGTAGATTTAAAGACACCTAACTTCAAAAATGTCGAAATGAGATCATGGTAAAACTATTAATTTGAATTCAACTTACTTCTTCCCCTGAAACTTGGTCACAAGAATATGGTTTGCCTTTCTAAATGTTCTCTTTTCCTCTTTGTGTTCTATTTTTAATGAGTTTATCACTAGCCATATCCCAAGTCAGTATAATTGACCCAACTTGAGCATTAGCTTGGATATCTGCAAAAGTAAGTGCTACTTGTTGGGGAAGTGTTACAGACCTGATCAACATCCCGTAATAAAGTCCTATTCCATTCCGATTACTACTGATAATCGACAAGATCTTTATATCTCTGATTAAAATGTTTCTATTTGAATTTTCATGCCTTCTTTTCTGGATTCCAACAAGTACACACAAGCAAGATTGAACTTGTCGGAAAACTTACTCAAACATAAGCACTAACTCTTGATATAATGAAGTAAGTGCTCTTTGTTGGGGTAGATTTAAAGACACCTAACTTCAAAAATGTCGAAATAAGATCATGGTAAAACTATAAATTTCAATTCAACTTACTTCTTCCCCTGAAACTTGGTCACAAGAATATGGTTTGCCTTTCTAAATGTTCTCTTTTCCTCTGTGAGTTTTATTTTTAATGAGTTTATCACTAGCCAATTCCCAAAGCAGTATAATTGACCCAACTTGAGCATTAGCTTGGATATCTGGAAAAGTAAGTGCTACTTGTTGGGGCAGTGTTACAGACCTGATCAACATCCCGTAATAAAGTCATATTCTATTCTGAATACTACTGAAATTCGACAAGATCTTTTTATCTCTGATTAAAATGTTTCTATTTGAATTTTCATGTTTTTTTTTCTGGATTCCATCAAGCACACTCAAGCAAGATCAAACTTGTCGGAAAATGTCCTCAAACATAAGCACTAACTCTTGATATAATATAGTAAGTGCTCTTTGTTGGGGTACATTTAATGACACTTAACTTCAAAAATGTAGAAATGAGATCATGAAACCCTTGGAATTATAGTTCAACTTAGGATGTTTTTTTTCCTCGTGTTCTTCTCCTTAATGTTCAATTGCGTTTTTTCAAAAGCGTTGTCACCAAAAAACTCAAACAATGGCGCTGCCTTGCGTTTGCTAAAGAAGCCGGTGCTACATATTGGTGTATTTTGAATGAAAAGGCTCCAAAAAATATTTGCATCAATTTAAAGGAATTTTATTTGCAACATCCTTTTCATGAATTTATCACTCGCCACTTCCCTAGTCAGTATAATTGACCCAACTTGAGCATTAGCTTGGGTATCTGCAAAAGTAAGTGCTACTTGTTGGGTCAGTGTTACAGACCTATTCAACATCCCGTAATAAAATCATATTCTATTCTGACTACTACTGAAATTCGACGAGATATTTTTATCTCTGATTAAAATGTTTCTATTTGAATTTTCATGTCTTCTTTTCTGGATTCCAACAAGTACACACAAGCAAGATTGAACTTGTCGGAAAACTTACTCAAACATAAGCACTAACTCTTGATATAATGAAGTAAGTGCTCTTTGTTGGGGTAGATTTAATGACACCTAACTTCAAAAATGTGTCTTTTGAATGAAAAGGCTCCATGAAATATTTGCATCAATTTAAAGGAATTTTATTTGCAACATACTTTTCATGAATTTATCACTCACCACTTCCCTAGTCAGTTTAATTGACCCAATTTGAGCATTAGCGTGGGTATCTGCAAAAGTAAGTGCTACTTGTTGTGTCAGTGTTACAGAACTGATCAACATCCCTTGATTAAGTGTTATTCGATTTCGATTACTACTGAAAATCGACAAGCTCTTTTAACCACAATTGCGCATTCAATTAACTGAGTCTTGAGTACTTACCTGAGGTCAAAACAATCTCCCAAGTCAATGGCTCGGTGGGCGGGTTCGGGTTTCAATAGTTGTCTTTTGTATTTATAGTGGGGAACGTTGCATATAACACAACGAAATGACGCTGTGTAGAAGTGGAGTGCATGCCAGAAGAGGAAGAAAAATGCAGTACTGACAATATTTATCACAACGCCTCAAGTAAGTTGTATCTATATAACTCTTGTAATTAGCTTAAATTATCTGAAAAAAATAACTGCTACATGTTGGGAAGAAAAAGCAGTACTTAAAATTCTCAGGAATACTTCACAAATCAATATTATTGACCAAACTTGAGAATCAGCTTGATCATCTACTTAATAAGTGCTACTTGTTGGGGTAGGGTGAGACATAATCAACTTGATTTATATGAAGTGATCTTCCGATTAGTACTGGAAATTGTCAATATGTTTTAAATGCTTTAATTTTCGGGTGTTTTTTTTCTGGATTCCAACAAAAACACTCAATTAAGATTGAACATGTCGGAAAACTTCCTCAAACATAAGCACTAACTCTTGATATAATGAAGTAAGTGCTCTATGTTGGGGTAGATTTAAAGACACCTAACTTCAAAAATGTCGAAATGAGATCATGGTAAAACTATTAATTTGAATTCAACTTACTTCTTCCCCTGAAACTTGGTCACAAGAATATGGTTTGCCTTTCTAAATGTTCTCTTTTCCTCTTTGTGTTCTATTTTTAATGAGTTTATCACTAGCCATATCCCAAGTCAGTATAATTGACCCAACTTGAGCATTAGCTTGGATATCTGCAAAAGTAAGTGCTACTTGTTGGGGAAGTGTTACAGACCTGATCAACATCCCGTAATAAAGTCCTATTCCATTCCGATTACTACTGATAATCGACAAGATCTTTATATCTCTGATTAAAATGTTTCTATTTGAATTTTCATGCGTTCTTTTCTGGATTCCAACAAGTACACACAAGCAAGATTGAACTTGTCGGAAAACTTACTCAAACATAAGCACTAACTCTTGATATAATGAAGTAAGTGCTCTTTGTTGGGGTAGATTTAAAGACACCTAACTTCAAAAATGTCGAAATAAGATCATGGTAAAACTATAAATTTCAATTCAACTTACTTCTTCCCCTGAAACTTGGTCACAAGAATATGGTTTGCCTTTCTAAATGTTCTCTCTTCCTCTGTGAGTTTTATTTTTAATGAGTTTATCACTAGCCAATTCCCAAGTCAGTATAATTGACCCAACTTGAGCATTAGCTTGGATATCTGGAAAAGTAAGTGCTACTTGTTGGGGCAGTGTTACAGACCTGATCAACATCCCGTAATAAAGTCATATTCTATTCTGACTACTACTGAAATTCGACAAGATCTTTTTATCTCTGATTAAAATGTTTCTATTTGAATTTTCATGTTTTTTTTTCTGGATTCCATCAAGCACACTCAAGCAAGATCAAACTTGTCGGAAAATGTCCTCAAACATAAGCACTAACTCTTGATATAATATAGTAAGTGCTCTTTGTTGGGGTACATTTAATGACACTTAACTTCAAAAATGTAGAAATGAGATCATGAAACCCTTGGAATTATAGTTCAACTTAGGATGTTTTTTTTCCTCGTGTTCTTCTCCTTAATGTTCAATTGCGTTTTTTCAAAAGCGTTGTCACCAAAAAACTCAAACAATGGCGCTGCCTTGCGTTTGCTAAAGAAGCCGGTGCTACATATTGGTGTATTTTGAATGAAAAGGCTCCAAAAAATATTTGCATCAATTTAAAGGAATTTTATTTGCAACATCCTTTTCATGAATTTATCACTCGCCACTTCCCTAGTCAGTATAATTGACCCAACTTGAGCATTAGCTTGGGTATCTGCAAAAGTAAGTGCTACTTGTTGGGTCAGTGTTACAGACCTATTCAACATCCCGTAATAAAATCATATTCTATTCTGACTACTACTGAAATTCGACGAGATATTTTTATCTCTGATTAAAATGTTTCTATTTGAATTTTCATGTCTTCTTTTCTGGATTCCAACAAGTACACACAAGCAAGATTGAACTTGTCGGAAAACTTACTCAAACATAAGCACTAACTCTTGATATAATGAAGTAAGTGCTCTTTGTTGGGGTAGATTTAATGACACCTAACTTCAAAAATGTGTCTTTTGAATGAAAGGGCTCCATGAAATATTTGCATCAATTTAAAGGAATTTTATTTGCAACATACTTTTCATGAATTTATCACTCACCACTTCCCTAGTCAGTTTAATTGACCCAATTTGAGCATTAGCGTGGGTATCTGCAAAAGTAAGTGCTACTTGTTGTGTCAGTGTTACAGAACTGATCAACATCCCTTGATTAAGTGTTATTCGATTTCGATTACTACTGAAAATCGACAAGCTCTTTTAACCACAATTGCGCATTCAATTAACTGAGTCTTGAGTACTTACCTGAGGTCAAAACAATCTCCCAAGTCAATGGCTCGGTGGGCGGGTTCGGGTTTCAATAGTTGTCTTTTGTATTTATAGTGGGGAACGTTGCATATAACACAACGAAATGACGCTGTGTAGAAGTGGAGTGCATGCCAGAAGAGGAAGAAAAATGCAGTACTGACAATATTTATCACAACGCCTCAAGTAAGTTGTATCTATATAACTCTTGTAATTAGCTTAAATTATCTGAAAAAAATAACTGCTACATGTTGGGAAGAAAAAGCAGTACTTAAAATTCTCAGGAATACTTCACAAATCAATATTATTGACCAAACTTGAGAATCAGCTTGATCATCTACTTAATAAGTGCTACTTGTTGGGGTAGGGTGAGACATAATCAACTTGATTTATATGAAGTGATCTTCCGATTAGTACTGGAAATTGTCAATATGTTTTAAATGCTTTAATTTTCGGGTGTTTTTTTTCTGGATTCCAACAAAAACACTCAATTAAGATTGAACTTGTCGGAAAACTTCCTCAAACATAAGCACTAACTCTTGATATAATGAAGTAAGTGCTCTATGTTGGGGTAGATTTAAAGACACCTAACTTCAAAAATGTCGAAATGAGATCATGGTAAAACTATAAATTTGAATTCAACTTACTTCTTCCCCTGAAACTTGGTCACAAGAATATGGTTTGCCTTTCTAAATGTTCTCTTTTCCTCTTTGTGTTCTATTTTTAATGAGTTTATCACTAGCCATATCCCAAGTCAGTATAATTGACCCAACTTGAGCATTAGCTTGGATATCTGCAAAAGTAAGTGCTACTTGTTGGGGAAGTGTTACAGACCTGATCAACATCCCGTAATAAAGTCCTATTCCATTCCGATTACTACTGATAATCGACAAGATCTTTATATCTCTGATTAAAATGTTTCTATTTGAATTTTCATGCGTTCTTTTCTGGATTCCAACAAGTACACACAAGCAAGATTGAACTTGTCGGAAAACTTACTCAAACATAAGCACTAACTCTTGATATAATGAAGTAAGTGCTCTTTGTTGGGGTAGATTTAAAGACACCTAACTTCAAAAATGTCGAAATAAGATCATGGTAAAACTATAAATTTCAATTCAACTTACTTCTTCCCCTGAAACTTGGTCACAAGAATATGGTTTGCCTTTCTAAATGTTCTCTTTTCCTCTGTGAGTTTTATTTTTAATGAGTTTATCACTAGCCAATTCCCAAGTCAGTATAATTGACCCAACTTGAGCATTATCTTGGATATCTGGAAAAGTAAGTGCTACTTGTTGGGGCAGTGTTACAGACCTGATCAACATCCCGTAATAAAGTCATATTCTATTCTGAATACTACTGAAATTCGACAAGATCTTTTTATCTCTGATTAAAATGTTTCTATTTGAATTTTCATGTTTTTTTTTCTGGATTCCATCAAGCACACTCAAGCAAGATCAAACTTGTCGGAAAATGTCCTCAAACATAAGCACTAACTCTTGATATAATATAGTAAGTGCTCTTTGTTGGGGTACATTTAATGACACTTAACTTCAAAAATGTAGAAATGAGATCATGAAACCCTTGGAATTATAGTTCAACTTAGGATGTTTTTTTTCCTCGTGTTCTTCTCCTAAATGTTCAATTGCATTTTTTCAAATGCGTTGTCACCAAAAAACTCAAACAATGGCGCTGCCTTGCGTTTGCTAAAGAAGCCAGTGCTACATATTGGTGTATTTTGAATGAAAAGGCTCCAAAAAATATTTGCATCAATTTAAAGGAATTTTATTTGCAACATCCTTTTCATGAATTTATCACTCGCCACTTCCCTAGTCAGTATAATTGACCCAACTAGAGCATTAGCTTGGGTATCTGCAAAAGTAAGTGCTACTTGTTGGGTCAGTGTTACAGACCTGATGAACATCCCGCATTAAAATCATATTCTATTCTGACTACTACTGAAATTCGACGAAATATTTTTATCTCTGATTAAAATGTTTCTATTTGAATTTTCATGTCTTCTTTTCTGGATAACAACAAGTACACACAAGCAAGATTGAACTTGTCGGAAAACTTACTCAAACATAAGCACTAACTCTTGATATAATGAAGTAAGTGCTCTTTGTTGGGGTAGACTTAATGACACCTAACTTCAAAAATGTCGAAATGAGATCATGGTAAAACTATAAATTTGACTTCAACTTACTTCTTCCCCTGTAACTTGGTCACAGGCATATGATTTGCCTTTCTAAATGTTTTTTACTCCTCTTCGTGTTCTATTTTTAATGAGTTCATCACTAGCCAATTCCAAAGTCAGTATAATTGACCCAACTTGAGCATTAGCTTGGATATCTTTAAAAGTAAGTGCTACTTGTTGGGGCAGTGTTACAGACCTGATCAACATCCCGTAATAAAGTCATATTCTATTCTGACTACTACTGAAATTCCACGGGATATTTTTATCTCTGATTAAAATGTTTCTTTTTGAATTTTCATTTTTTTTTCTGGATTCCATCAAGCACACTCAAGCAAGATTGAACTTGTCAGAAAACTTACTCAAACATAAGCACTAACTCTTGATATAATGAAGTAAGTGCTCTTTGTTGGGGTAGATTTAAAGACACCTAACTTCAAAAATGTCGAAATAAGATCATGGTAAAACTATAAATTTCAATTCAACTTACTTCTTCCCCTGAAACTTGGTCACAAGAATATGGTTTGCCTTTCTAAATGTTCTCTATTCCTCTGTGAGTTTTATTTTTAATGAGTTTATCACTAGCCAATTCCCAAGTCAGTATAATTGACCCAACTTGAGCATTAGCTTGGATATCTGGAAAAGTAAGTGCTACTTGTTGGGGCAGTGTTACAGACCTGATCAACATCCCGTAATAAAGTCATATTCTATTCTGACTACTACTGAAATTCGACAAGATCTTTTTATCTCTGATTAAAATGTTTCTATTTGAATTTTCATGTTTTTTTTTCTGGATTCCATCAAGCACACTCAAGCAAGATCAAACTTGTCGGAAAATGTCCTCAAACATAAGCACTAACTCTTGATATAATATAGTAAGTGCTCTTTGTTGGGGTACATTTAATGACACTTAACTTCAAAAATGTAGAAATGAGATCATGAAACCCTTGGAATTATAGTTCAACTTAGGATGTTTTTTTTCCTCGTGTTCTTCTCCTTAATGTTCAATTGCGTTTTTTCAAAAGCGTTGTCACCAAAAAACTCAAACAATGGCGCTGCCTTGCGTTTGCTAAAGAAGCCGGTGCTACATATTGGTGTATTTTGAATGAAAAGGCTCCAAAAAATATTTGCATCAATTTAAAGGAATTTTATTTGCAACATCCTTTTCATGAATTTATCACTCGCCACTTCCCTAGTCAGTATAATTGACCCAACTTGAGCATTAGCTTGGGTATCTGCAAAAGTAAGTGCTACTTGTTGGGTCAGTGTTACAGACCTATTCAACATCCCGTAATAAAATCATATTCTATTCTGACTACTACTGAAATTCGACGAGATATTTTTATCTCTGATTAAAATGTTTCTATTTGAATTTTCATGTCTTCTTTTCTGGATTCCAACAAGTACACACAAGCAAGATTGAACTTGTCGGAAAACTTACTCAAACATAAGCACTAACTCTTGATATAATGAAGTAAGTGCTCTTTGTTGGGGTAGATTTAATGACACCTAACTTCAAAAATGTGTCTTTTGAATGAAAGGGCTCCATGAAATATTTGCATCAATTTAAAGGAATTTTATTTGCAACATACTTTTCATGAATTTATCACTCACCACTTCCCTAGTCAGTTTAATTGACCCAATTTGAGCATTAGCGTGGGTATCTGCAAAAGTAAGTGCTACTTGTTGTGTCAGTGTTACAGAACTGATCAACATCCCTTGATTAAGTGTTATTCGATTTCGATTACTACTGAAAATCGACAAGCTCTTTTAACCACAATTGCGCATTCAATTAACTGAGTCTTGAGTACTTACCTGAGGTCAAAACAATCTCCCAAGTCAATGGCTCGGTGGGCGGGTTCGGGTTTCAATAGTTGTCTTTTGTATTTATAGTGGGGAACGTTGCATATAACACAACGAAATGACGCTGTGTAGAAGTGGAGTGCATGCCAGAAGAGGAAGAAAAATGCAGTACTGACAATATTTATCACAACGCCTCAAGTAAGTTGTATCTATATAACTCTTGTAATTAGCTTAAATTATCTGAAAAAAATAACTGCTACATGTTGGGAAGAAAAAGCAGTACTTAAAATTCTCAGGAATACTTCACAAATCAATATTATTGACCAAACTTGAGAATCAGCTTGATCATCTACTTAATAAGTGCTACTTGTTGGGGTAGGGTGAGACATAATCAACTTGATTTATATGAAGTGATCTTCCGATTAGTACTGGAAATTGTCAATATGTTTTAAATGCTTTAATTTTCGGGTGTTTTTTTTCTGGATTCCAACAAAAACACTCAATTAAGATTGAACTTGTCGGAAAACTTCCTCAAACATAAGCACTAACTCTTGATATAATGAAGTAAGTGCTCTATGTTGGGGTAGATTTAAAGACACCTAACTTCAAAAATGTCGAAATGAGATCATGGTAAAACTATAAATTTGAATTCAACTTACTTCTTCCCCTGAAACTTGGTCACAAGAATATGGTTTGCCTTTTTAAATGTTCTCTTTTCCTCTTTGTGTTCTATTTTTAATGAGTTTGTCACTAGCCATATCCCAAGTCAGTATAATTGACCCAACTTGAGCATTAGCTTGGATATCTGCAAAAGTAAGTGCTACTTGTTGGGGAAGTGTTACAGACCTGATCAACATCCCGTAATAAAGTCCTATTCCATTCCGATTACTACTGATAATCGACAAGATCTTTATATCTCTGATTAAAATGTTTCTATTTGAATTTTCATGCGTTCTTTTCTGGATTCCAACAAGTACACACAAGCAAGATTGAACTTGTCGGAAAACTTACTCAAACATAAGCACTAACTCTTGATATAATGAAGTAAGTGCTCTTTGTTGGGGTAGATTTAAAGACACCTAACTTCAAAAATGTCGAAATAAGATCATGGTAAAACTAAATTTCAATTCAACTTACTTCTTCCCCTGAAACTTGGTCACAAGAATATGGTTTGCCTTTCTAAATGTTCTCTTTTCCTCTGTGAGTTTTATTTTTAATGAGTTTATCACTAGCCAATTCCCAAGTCAGTATAATTGACCCAACTTGAGCATTATCTTGGATATCTGGAAAAGTAAGTGCTACTTGTTGGGGCAGTGTTACAGACCTGATCAACATCCCGTAATAAAGTCATATTCTATTCTGAATACTACTGAAATTCGACAAGATCTTTTTATCTCTGATTAAAATGTTTCTATTTGAATTTTCATGTTTTTTTTTCTGGATTCCATCAAGCACACTGTTGGGTTTATTCTGTTTTATTATTATAATAGTTATATTAATTCATTTCTTTATTAAATCAATCTCTTTCTTTTCTTTGTATTAATTCATTACTTTGTTAAATCATTCTCTTTCTGTTTTTCAAAAGTCTTGAGGTCACACCAAGTCACCTTTAACCTAGACAGCCTGTTCCAGGATGGTTATACAAACAATCCACCCAATCTGGGTCCTTGAGATTTGGTGGGCCCTTGGTGACGAGGACAGGGCTATTCGGACAATAACAAGAATATTGTTATCGTTATGTAACCGTACACTTCGGGTTTTTCTGTATGTAACGATTATATGATTATGATTATATTATATGATTCTTAGGTCAAGGAGGTTGTATAATTACTCTAATCTAAATGTTGTTAGGTCTAGTCCCTGTTTTTGTTATTAGTAAAATACTTTGATTGTTATTGTAGTCCCAGATGTTGTTTTTACTCATACGTGATGGAATGATCAACAACTCTGTAACTTGTGACCATAAGAATGGGACGAAAACGTCTATTCGAGGAGACGTTCGGAAGTCGTACGGTGACGCTTGCTGTAACTCTCCCTTCCGGAGGCTTTTTATCTGTTGTATCCATTTCTATTTAATTAAATGTCAATAATTGAATAAGATGTCTTCCTGCAGTTATTGATAATTACGGACGAAGGTAATTATTAATGAACCTGACATTTTGGTCCTTCTGAGCCATGGAGGTCAATATACCGGAGCGAGAACCCAGGCGCTGCTGTTCGACATCTGGTAAGTGACCGTGCGCACGGCGTCTTCAAAACCCTTGGTGGGCCGGAGTTTTTCGACGGGGGCGCCTGGATTCTCGGCGGTTGAAGACTTTTCCTGCTGGAGGGAGACATCTGATGGATCTCGGGTAAGTCCACATTAATGTCTGCATGTTGTGAAGGTGTTTACAAATGCGTTAAAGGGACATTGTATGTGAGGCCCATTGTTGGGCTGGTTTCGCGTCCTGGGTGACGGCGATAAAACCCTGTGTTTATACTAGTCAATGGCAGGTACGGTGGGGCACTTTGCTGGAAAGTGTCCTGTGTCTCAGGGGTAGGCACGAATGTATTGTACTAGAGGTACAATATTGGGGCCGGGGAGTGTCCTGTGTCTAAAGGGTAGGCACGAATATACGTTGTATGTTGTTTGTGTGGTTTCTGCAGTAAAATTAAGATAAGCCTAGGAAATACAGTCGAAGGAGTGATAATAATAAAAATAGATATAATAAAGTTAACTCTGTGAGGCACACGAACTCACTACAAAAAAGTAAAATATGGGAAACACGTGTTGTAAGGCGGGTTTGGATGACGATCCAAAAAATACGTCTAACTTGTAAGGATTGGAAAAAAATTGGAAAGACAAAGCGCTTTAAAAATATTACACAGCTATATTTATGGATAAATAAATATGGGTTTGCTGGCCAGCTTAAAATGCATAAAATGCAGGATAATATATGCACTAATGCATAGAGGTAATATACATATATAAATAATATGTGAGTGGATAAAAGTGTAACAGCTTGTTCCACAGACACTAATGGAGGTAATATACATATATAAATAATATGTGAGTGGATAAAAGTGTAACAGCTTGTTCCACAGACACTAATGGCGAAATAAGGCCGGGGAGAAGTTAAAAAATACTATTTTGGGAAAATAGTGGGGGCTCCCTCGGATAACGGGGATATATTTAAGACCGTGGCGGCGGGAAAGTACTGTTTGGTAAGGAAAAAATAGCGGGGCCTCCTCGGCTGACGGGGAAAATATTTACCGAGATAGGTGACGGGCGCGGAGGAAGTTTAACAAAAATAGAGGGAGAAGAGATGGTGTAAAGTTCGACAAAAATCAGAGATAAGTTGTAAAAAAAAAAAAAAAATGGAGGTATATATATTACATGATTACCCAGACTAGAGGGTCTCTGAAAACAAGGAATGTCGGCTTAGAATGATTTGGAATGTGGATTTTGGATACGAGAATGTTGAGCTAGAAAATTAATGGAGACACTGGTATTTAATTTGGTTAATCCAGGTATGACGTTTTGTGATTACAATTAAATTGGGTTTTTTTTTGTGATGCTTGGGCTTGTATAACAACAATTAGAATGGTTATTTCCAAGTGCTGGTGGTGCTTTGTTAATATAACCTATATGTACTGTCAATTTACAGCAATGTGATGGCTTATTGCAGCTTGGTTTTTGATCCCGTCCGCTAACGGGAAGATGGTGTTTAAAAAAAAAAAAAAGACAAAAGAATATATACAAAATGATCATTTAAATTTTAGCAGGGAATGTCACCTGTTTTTTTTTTATTATGCTCTAGACTTGCCAAAAAATGTGTCAACTGCGGGGGAAGCGTTTCTGGTGCAGCGGCTGCTGATTAGATGGGAGTGAAACATGTGGGCCGCGGGGCAGACGATTTAACTGTGTTGGGCTTTCGGGAGCGTTCGGACCGTGTAAACGACAAAAATTTTGTGATCCCTTCCGTGAAGACATTATAATAATAATAATTGGCCTTGGGGGTGCTGAAGCAAACTTGAGGGCAGAAAATGGGTTTTTGCCATATTGTTGTGCTTGCAGCATACATATTCTGGATATATGGGGTCTTGGAAAAATATTGTTATGTAGTTGAATATCGGAAGAGGGGTTAATTTGACGTTTTAATGGTTGTCTTCTCTAAAAAGCGTTGTATTTGGGCACAGGGAAAAAGCTGGTTTGTAAACATAAGATAACAATGCTGTTTTCGCAGCAAGAGTGGAGGTCATAGTTAACGGCTAATTGCGTTTTCTGTTTGGACTTTTCAGAATAAGAACAATACATGGGCTGCAAGAAATGCAAGGTTATGCGAATGCTTTCGAATTGATATTTTGGGTTTTAAAATGAAATGCATTAAGAGGATAGAAAAATCTGTTCAGTAAAAGGTTGATTTGGTAAAAAGCTTTGGATTTGGGAAATAGACCAAAATAGTCATTTTTGAGCAATTGTGGAAAAAAAGGCCAGGATGACAAAATTTACAATATTATGGTATATTGGTGACGATAAGGTTTTTAAAACATTAAAGTTTGTAATTAGGAATTGTCTAACAAAAGGTTGATTTGTCTCATTTAATTGTTGTAGATTTTTGTTTTGGTAACAGGCTATGGGAAATGACTCGTGTCTTAAGTAAACATCATATGAGGTGATTTACAAAGTATAGTAGGTATTGAATTATTTGGCTGTTAACGACATCAGATGGGAAATTTACAATGCAATAGTGGCATGATAAAATTCATGGCATTCATCCAAATAATTAGGTGAATTGTAAATAAAATAATTGGTTTAGGATGAGCATATTTTCCCTAAGAATGGAGTAACATGGAATGTTTTTCAAAGTGCACTTGAAAGAACATTGTCTGTTGTCCTGGCGGGAGGAAATATGCTTTGTCACAGGTCATATTGATGACTTTAAGGATATTACGGATTGGATAAGCATTGGTCAATTGATACAACCAAATAACGTTGCTTTTACGGCTTTAAGGGCATGCAAATTGGTTAGAACTTTAGCAACGATGGGGTTAATACGCCTGAATGTTACAGTGATAACGAGTGACAATAACAAGCTTAGATAAGGGAGGGAAAGGAGAAATTCTCCAAATTCCAGAATCTGGCTTAGAAACAGGTTATGTTAGTCGTTTTGGGTTTTTGACAGGATGTGGTAGTACATAAATTCTGGGAAATTTTGGGAAATTGGGGACCCCATATCTAAAACAAGTTTGAGACAAATGTGTAAATAGGCTCTATTTGGCGCTGGATGCACGAATTCTAGTGGGGCCTTTCATGTTTTGAAACAAGTGACGCTTTAGGTAGATGGGTTGTCTATGAACAAAATGGGATGGGGGAAATTCGCTTACAAATTCGGCGTGTTATCTTGGTTCATAGAATTTGGAGTCAAGGCGACGTAATAAAGGCCATAGGCGTCATGTTGTATAAATTAGGCGTGGATGAATTTGTTTTACAAATGGGGGAGATTATCTTATCACCTGAAACAAGTAGAAACAAAATTGGATGGCCGCATTAAAAGGTGATTGGCATGCTATTAGAGGGAATTGGGATTTTCCAAAAACATGATAGGGGGCCATTAGGTCATGGCGGCTGTAAAAAATAAAAACTTTAGATGTGAAACTATTCCCACCTCAATTCGGGGAACAAACAGGTAAACGGATAGCATTAAAAAGGATATAACTTTGTGTGAAACTTGAAGGTAATTTTTTACAAACGGTTAAAATGCTAGAGTGGGGGTGTGTATATTAAAGGATCTACTAATGAATGCGGGGTGGATCCAGACTTTCCGGAATGTGGGGTATTCATGGCGTCCTCGAGAATTTGTGGATTTTCTCCGGGTACTCCAGTTTACTCCCACAAAATGAAATTATGGATGCTAGACTGGTTGAACACACTAAATTCTTCTGTTTATGAGTGTGAGCGTGAATGATAGTTTGTCTTTTTGTGTTTTTTGATTGGCAGACCACCGAGACATAATCTATCAATAAAAGATCAATAAAGAAAATAATTTGGGCTTGAGTCAAGGGAAGACCTATGTCTCGACAAGGGGGAGGTGGCCTTGCTACAACGGCACTACAAGGCTTAGGGTTTAAATCTATATGCATACCCACATATCCATTTCAAAAAATACATATAGATTTTATTTTATTAGCTCCCATTTTGTTAATATAATAGTTGTCTACCATCCACAATTGGCGGACCTTATATGAAGTCCTGTTTGGTAGACCTTACAAATTGTTATTATTCACTACACAATGACAATTGGATGATGAGGCAAATCTATCAGAGAAAAAAAAAAAAAAAACACACACACCAAATTTAGACTATCAGAGGGAGATTTTGCTTCTCAACAGGAAACGGACGAAGCGACGGTGATTCTTGAAGACTGGATGCTGATAAGCAGCATAAAAGAAGAAACATCGGAGCAACACAAAGTGGGAGGGTCCTTGTCACTGAAAGGGGACACGGATGCACCTTTCCCACAGTAAGAAGGTTGTCTAAATTGAAACGTTTCAAGAGGAAAACTCCCTAAATAATTGACAAAAAGTCATGTTGAAAACAATTATTGCTTTTGGGGCAATGAGATTAATGATGATTGTGATTCTATTCCTTTCCACAGTAGGGTTGTTTTCTCCAGTTGGAAAAAAAGGCGGAGGCGTTTCAATTGAGGATACACCTTCTTACGGGAGGGTAAACCGAGAAACATACACATTTTCATTTAATTAACATTACCTACTAAATCAAATTTCCAAATTGAAAATATATATATTTGGACTCGGCGACGTCCCGGTTGCCATACAAAAAGAGATGGTGGGAAATATGTGTGGTACATTAACAGCAAAAAATTGAAGATTGGGAAAAGCCTTGTTGCAGAAATTGGTCAAGATTGGAAAGCTTGGACTGACATATTAACCTGTGAAATTTATTTCTGAAACAGGGATTTCCCAAACGGGGGATAATTGGGCGCTGTTAATGGAGTGTAAAGAAGGCAAGCACTATGTGGAGCTACTTTGGTAAAAGGGTGGTCTCAATTGAAACATTGAGGGGACGGGTAAGATAAACTTTCTGACTTAATAAGATACGGGAAACACCAATATTAATTGAAAAGATTATTGCTCAGCAAGCAATACCATAAAACTATAGGGAACTCTTTTATATTGGGTTTGACGTCTCCATATGGTTTCAATTGAGACTAAACCATCTTACAAAAGATTAGGATAACCTACCAGACAAGGGAAAATACGATGGGATCTAACAACTCCCTCAATCACCATTCATTTGGGGAAAAGTGTTTTTACAAATGAAAAAACGTGTCCTACTTGGCAAGAAAAAATATTGAAGCAGTGTTTATCCTGTTACGCGGTAAATAGGAAGTCAATTTTTCCACTGTTTAATCATTTTACCTGCTTAAACCTTACAGGGCATGGTCTGAAGCTGGGGGCGATAAATGAGACGTGGTGTACCGGCGTTCTAAAACAAACTACACCCCTGATACCACGTTCTGGCCTATAGTGGCGGGGTGGTAGATAAATTATACGACTCCTGCCGACACGCGGCAGGACTAGGTACTTTGGTCTCACTGCTCTTACCGATGTCTGTTTTTCCATCCACAGTGGAGGAGATACAATTGGCGGCTCATAATTCGGAGGTGAAGGGTCGACCCTCCCGACATCGTCGAGAGGCATGGAGGGAAGGAGATCCAACATACATTGATGCGATTGGCATCCCCCGGGGCGTACCAGATGAGTATAAGCTGGCTAATCAGATCGCAGCAGGTTGGGAGTCTATCTTCCTTCTAATCACCCCAAACAAAAATGTGGATAGAATAAATTACTTACATTACAATGTTCAAAACTTGGAAATTATACTGAACAGGGATCTGTGGCCATGAAGGAACAACTGGCAGCTACCAGTCTGATGGCGTTCCAGAATCGCATAGCGGTGGATATGATCCTTGAAACAGGGGGCGTGTGTGCAATGTTTGGAAAACAATGTTGCACCTTCATACCGAACAACGCGTCACCCAGTGGATCTCTCACCAGGGCCATTACTGGCCTGCAAACACTGAACCGCAATATGCAAGAGCACTCTGGAGTAGATACGTCCGCATTGTCAGATTGGTGGGATAAGACCTTTGGAAAATCTAAAGATTTGGCTACATCCTTCGTGGTGACTATAGGCACAATTACCGCTATCCCAACATTGTGTGGGTGATGTAGTATCCCCTGTTTGCGCTACTTGCTAAGCCGACTTATAACTACTGAAATTGCCCCTACAAATTCTAAAGTACATGAGTTGTATCTTATGGGACGGTTTGGGGAAAGCAGTGAGGTCCAGGAGTACGGTAAATCCGAGGACCAATTGGACGAATATAATTATGTTTTTTCTCTTTCAGACCAGCCATGGGAGTAAGGAGTAGGCGGATAAAATCGCAGTCACCCGACATTTCCATTTAGTGATTACTAAGAAATGACTAATAACATACATATTATAAAAACGGGGGAATGTTGGGTTTATTCTGTTTTATTATTATAATAGTTATATTAATTCATTTCTTTATTAAATCAATCTCTTTCTTTTCTTTGTATTAATTCATTACTTTGTTAAATCATTCTCTTTCTGTTTTTCAAAAGTCTTGAGGTCACACCAAGTCACCTTTAACCTAGACAGCCTGTTCCAGGATGGTTATACAAACAATCCACCCAATCTGGGTCCTTGAGATTTGGTGGGCCCTTGGTGACGAGGACAGGGCTATTCGGACAATAACAAGAATATTGTTATCGTTATGTAACCGTACACTTCGGGTTTTTCTGTATGTAACGATTATATGATTATGATTATATTATATGATTCTTAGGTCAAGGAGGTTGTATAATTACTCTAATCTAAATGTTGTTAGGTCTAGTCCCTGTTTTTGTTATTAGTAAAATACTTTGATTGTTATTGTAGTCCCAGATGTTGTTTTTACTCATACGTGATGGAATGATCAACAACTCTGTAACTTGTGACCATAAGAATGGGACGAAAACGTCTATTCGAGGAGACGTTCGGAAGTCGTACGGTGACGCTTGCTGTAACTCTCCCTTCCGGAGGCTTTTTATCTGTTGTATCCATTTCTATTTAATTAAATGTCAATAATTGAATAAGATGTCTTCCTGCAGTTATTGATAATTACGGACGAAGGTAATTATTAATGAACCTGACACACACTCAAGCAAGATCAAACTTGTCGGAAAATGTCCTCAAACATAAGCACTAACTCTTGATATAATATAGTAAGTGCTCTTTGTTGGGGTACATTTAATGACACTTAACTTCAAAAATGTAGAAATGAGATCATGAAACCCTTGGAATTATAGTTCAACTTAGGATGTTTTTTTTCCTCGTGTTCTTCTCCTTAATGTTCAATTGCGTTTTTTCAAAAGCGTTGTCACCAAAAAACTCAAACAATGGCGCTGCCTTGCGTTTGCTAAAGAAGCCGGTGCTACATATTGGTGTATTTTGAATGAAAAGGCTCCAAAAAATATTTGCATCAATTTAAAGGAATTTTATTTGCAACATCCTTTTCATGAATTTATCACTCGCCACTTCCCTAGTCAGTATAATTGACCCAACTTGAGCATTAGCTTGGGTATCTGCAAAAGTAAGTGCTACTTGTTGGGTCAGTGTTACAGACCTATTCAACATCCCGTAATAAAATCATATTCTATTCTGACTACTACTGAAATTCGACGAGATATTTTTATCTCTGATTAAAATGTTTCTATTTGAATTTTCATGTCTTCTTTTCTGGATTCCAACAAGTACACACAAGCAAGATTGAACTTGTCGGAAAACTTACTCAAACATAAGCACTAACTCTTGATATAATGAAGTAAGTGCTCTTTGTTGGGGTAGATTTAATGACACCTAACTTCAAAAATGTGTCTTTTGAATGAAAGGGCTCCATGAAATATTTGCATCAATTTAAAGGAATTTTATTTGCAACATACTTTTCATGAATTTATCACTCACCACTTCCCTAGTCAGTTTAATTGACCCAATTTGAGCATTAGCGTGGGTATCTGCAAAAGTAAGTGCTACTTGTTGTGTCAGTGTTACAGAACTGATCAACATCCCTTGATTAAGTGTTATTCGATTTCGATTACTACTGAAAATCGACAAGCTCTTTTAACCACAATTGCGCATTCAATTAACTGAGTCTTGAGTACTTACCTGAGGTCAAAACAATCTCCCAAGTCAATGGCTCGGTGGGCGGGTTCGGGTTTCAATAGTTGTCTTTTGTATTTATAGTGGGGAACGTTGCATATAACACAACGAAATGACGCTGTGTAGAAGTGGAGTGCATGCCAGAAGAGGAAGAAAAATGCAGTACTGACAATATTTATCACAACGCCTCAAGTAAGTTGTATCTATATAACTCTTGTAATTAGCTTAAATTATCTGAAAAAAATAACTGCTACATGTTGGGAAGAAAAAGCAGTACTTAAAATTCTCAGGAATACTTCACAAATCAATATTATTGACCAAACTTGAGAATCAGCTTGATCATCTACTTAATAAGTGCTACTTGTTGGGGTAGGGTGAGACATAATCAACTTGATTTATATGAAGTGATCTTCCGATTAGTACTGGAAATTGTCAATATGTTTTAAATGCTTTAATTTTCGGGTGTTTTTTTTCTGGATTCCAACAAAAACACTCAATTAAGATTGAACTTGTCGGAAAACTTCCTCAAACATAAGCACTAACTCTTGATATAATGAAGTAAGTGCTCTATGTTGGGGTAGATTTAAAGACACCTAACTTCAAAAATGTCGAAATGAGATCATGGTAAAACTATAAATTTGAATTCAACTTACTTCTTCCCCTGAAACTTGGTCACAAGAATATGGTTTGCCTTTTTAAATGTTCTCTTTTCCTCTTTGTGTTCTATTTTTAATGAGTTTGTCACTAGCCATATCCCAAGTCAGTATAATTGACCCAACTTGAGCATTAGCTTGGATATCTGCAAAAGTAAGTGCTACTTGTTGGGGAAGTGTTACAGACCTGATCAACATCCCGTAATAAAGTCCTATTCCATTCCGATTACTACTGATAATCGACAAGATCTTTATATCTCTGATTAAAATGTTTCTATTTGAATTTTCATGCGTTCTTTTCTGGATTCCAACAAGTACACACAAGCAAGATTGAACTTGTCGGAAAACTTACTCAAACATAAGCACTAACTCTTGATATAATGAAGTAAGTGCTCTTTGTTGGGGTAGATTTAAAGACACCTAACTTCAAAAATGTCGAAATAAGATCATGGTAAAACTAAATTTCAATTCAACTTACTTCTTCCCCTGAAACTTGGTCACAAGAATATGGTTTGCCTTTCTAAATGTTCTCTTTTCCTCTGTGAGTTTTATTTTTAATGAGTTTATCACTAGCCAATTCCCAAGTCAGTATAATTGACCCAACTTGAGCATTATCTTGGATATCTGGAAAAGTAAGTGCTACTTGTTGGGGCAGTGTTACAGACCTGATCAACATCCCGTAATAAAGTCATATTCTATTCTGAATACTACTGAAATTCGACAAGATCTTTTTATCTCTGATTAAAATGTTTCTATTTGAATTTTCATGTTTTTTTTTCTGGATTCCATCAAGCACACTCAAGCAAGATCAAACTTGTCGGAAAATGTCCTCAAACATAAGCACTAACTCTTGATATAATATAGTAAGTGCTCTTTGTTGGGGTACATTTAATGACACTTAACTTCAAAAATGTAGAAATGAGATCATGAAACCCTTGGAATTATAGTTCAACTTAGGATGTTTTTTTTCCTCGTGTTCTTCTCCTAAATGTTCAATTGCATTTTTTCAAATGCGTTGTCACCAAAAAACTCAAACAATGGCGCTGCCTTGCGTTTGCTAAAGAAGCCGGTGCTACATATTGGTGTATTTTGAATGAAAAGGCTCCAAAAAATATTTGCATCAATTTAAAGGAATTTTATTTGCAACATCCTTTTCATGAATTTATCACTCGCCACTTCCCTAGTCAGTATAATTGACCCAACTAGAGCATTAGCTTGGGTATCTGCAAAAGTAAGTGCTACTTGTTGGGTCAGTGTTACAGACCTGATGAACATCTCGCATTAAAATCATATTCTATTCTGACTACTACTGAAATTCGACGAAATATTTTTATCTCTGATTAAAATGTTTCTATTTGAATATTCATGTCTTCTTTTCTGGATAACAACAAGTACACACAAGCAAGATTGAACTTGTCGGAAAACTTACTCAAACATAAGCACTAACTCTTGATATAATGAAGTAAGTGCTCTTTGTTGGGGTAGACTTAATGACACCTAACTTCAAAAATGTCGAAATGAGATCATGGTAAAACTATAAATTTGACTTCAACTTACTTCTTCCCCTGTAACTTGGTCACAGGCATATGATTTGCCTTTCTAAATGTTTTTTCCTCCTCTTCGTGTTCTATTTTTAATGAGTTCATCACTAGCCAATTCCAAAGTCAGTATAATTGACCCAACTTGAGCATTAGCTTGGATATCTTTAAAAGTAAGTGCTACTTGTTGGGGCAGTGTTACAGACCTGATCAACATCCCGTAATAAAGTCATATTCTATTCTGACTACTACTGAAATTCCACGGGATATTTTTATCTCTGATTAAAATGTTTCTTTTTGAATTTTCATTTTTTTTTTCTGGATTCCATCAAGCA